>NW_020448230.1:498053-571411 GCF_003343035.1 Apteryx rowi
ATTTGAAGAAGCCCTTTCTGTTGTCCTTGACATCCCTTGCCAGATTTAATTCCAAATGGGTCTTAACCTTCCTTGCCCAATCCCTGCATACTCTGACAATGTTCCTATATTCCTCCCAAGTGGCCTGTCCCCCTTTCCCCTTTCTGTATACTTCCTTCTTCTGGYTGAGTTTTGCCAGGAGCTCCTTGCTCATCCGCACAGGTCTGCTGCCCCCTTTGCTTGACTTCCTACTCGTAGGGATGCACCTATCTTGAGCCTGAAGGAAGTGATGCTTGAATATTAACCAGCTCTCTTGAATGCCCTTCCTTCTAGGGCCCTAACCCATGGGATTCCTTCAAGTAGGTCCCTGAAGAGGCCAAAGTTTGCTCTCCTGAAGTCCAGGGTTGCGATCCTATAACCTGTAATAAACTTTAGACCTATTCAAAGGACTAAGAAACACAAATATAACTTGCCATGAGAACAGGAGATGGAAGACACTGCTCATGTTTTAGGTCCTGCAATAGCTGAAAAGTTGTTAGTTAAATTTCCCCTGAACCATTCCATAAGGAGGGAGAATGCAGTCTGATATTCTGGACCCAACACGTGAACGTGTGAGAAGCTGCATCAGTCAGGCACATGAGAGATTGAAATGTCACTGGAAATGCCCATGCTACCCAACCATGTACTTTTTTCCATCTATAACCAAATTGAGTGCTTCAGAAAAAATGGGAGAGAAGTACAGAAACCATGTTAGACTTGACAAGAAGGAAAAACCATCAGATAACTTGCAGAAACCCAGAGAACTGATTAACACAACATAAGTATGATGCAGACAGTTTAAGACCAACCATCTACAAAAATGTTGCAGTTCTCCCTTAGCAATCCGAGCAGGGCTCTGCATCTAGATAGTTGTTTGCTAGGTTTCTCCATTGCTCCTGGACAGGAATTAACTGCAGCCACCATTGCATGTGCTCCAGGAAGCCTGTACAACATGTCATTATACATATTGAAGAGGTGCTAGATTTTCTCAGCACCCACTCAACTCCTTTCAGGACAGAAAATTGATCAGCTCTGTAGAGCCTGCATGCCTCTATTCAGAAGAAGGTGGCTTGGCATATTAAAACAGCAATGAACACAGATGCTTGCCTTGGTATCCCAAGGTGCTACAACAACCACGAGCTCTAGGAGGAGTTGATACTGCAGGCTTTTTACCTTCCGCTTTATGTACATAGCCTGTATATACGGTACAGACAGAACTGTTGCTGCAGAGTCATCTTTGTGGCAAAAGGAAATTTTATGCATGTGTGTATGAAGTAAAACTAAATGGAGAATTTGTTTAAAAGGCAAATGCTGGGCTGGATATTACTAACAGAGATCTGACCATCAGATCTCATGGAAGGCCAAGCAGGCCCTGCTAGAGGAGTGTAGACCTGACTGCAACATCATGAAAGCAGTGAGGAAGAAAAAGCCAAGTATCAGCATTCCTTAGGTGTCATGCCTTACAGCTTGCTTATCTGCATGTACAGGATGCTGTGCTTTTAAGAGGCATAAATTTTATGCATGATTATATTCTTTGTTTATAAATAGACATGCTTATACAGAAGAACATGCTTTCTTATTTACACAGCTTTCYGTGCAAAGCCAGTTTGCAGTATTAAGTAATCTAATATGTTCATAGTACTCGTTTCTTGCATAGGAACCAAATGTTGGTCATTCTGATTTTCAGTTCTCCTTCAGCAGGCAAATTTACAACATTCTTTCTGTGTTGTTTTGTTCTCTTTTACACATTCAAGCTAGAGGTTTTCTAAATCTGACTAGCTTTGATACAAGTCATAGAACATAATTTTGTGGTTAGAGACATTTTGAATGCAACTTGTTTAAGACCACAGTTCAAACTTAGAAAAACATGCTGATATTCCATGTGACCCTGTCAGAATTAAAAAATAATGAGCCATTGGGTGGAAGTCAAGAAAAGTGTATTAACAGTCATATTTGCAGACTTGAAACTGTAGTCCTTTAGACAATTTTTTAAACTGAGGTTTCTTTTTGCCTTATAATTGTTCAAGCATTTATTATTTCTAATAAGATTATTATTAGAAATCTATTATTCTAGAAGTGTAGTAGTAATATTCTGAACAATTTTCCATTTCTGAAGTCTCTGGCTGTCACTGAAAAAGTAACTCAATTCACAACGGCATATGATTTTGTTTTAAAAAAATAGATGCTGCTCTTACTTACCACATGCTGAATAATTACTTTTTCAGAGTTATAGAATAAATGAGAACAAAAAAAATCCAAGAAATGTATCCCTCTATTGCAACTTACTCATTTCATTTTGCAGACAAACTTTATAGGTTTTCTTGTCAAAGAAGAAATGGTAAACAAGGACAATATAGAAATTGAAGACCTATTTTAAGAGGTAAAACTTTACTTTGCTGCTGAATAAAAAGAGAGTAAATACCGTGTCTGTGGAGCTTACAGATGCTAGAGCTATGAATTATTACTAGGAAAGACAAGTGGATAGGAGTAGAAAAACAGACAGAAGCCTATTGGGAAAGTGCAGACTAATACAACAAGGAATTTGAAAATGAATGCAGTGGAGGCTCTAGTTTATCAGAAGAGATTAAGCAGTAGATAGATTCTCAGGAGCACATCTGCATTAATTAGACCCTACTTGAAGCTTTTATGGTTTGCTTCAGACATTGAAAGTGTTAGAAATATTTTTCTAGATTACAGCTGGTTTTATGATGAAACTGTTACCACTGTTTTTGKTTTTTTTTAATATATGTGAGTGCAGAGACCCTGGGTTACTGTAAATAGCAGAGTTTATACTCCAGATTCTCTCATTTTCTTGCCTGGGATCCAGTCTGGAGCAAATCACAGCTGAAGAGAGTTTTGGTGCTCTCGTATTTATCTCCGCTAAACCTCTCTGCATGTTGCAAAGGCAGTACAGGCTGCAATACAGTTATGTTCTGTTTACAGCTGTCCTCTGAAAAGCTCCAAGAACAAAACCACACTTGAGATCCCCTGCTTGACTGGAATGGACAAAACTGTAAAGGAGCTGGAGGTTATCGTTCCAATGTGAAAGCTCTGTTTATGCAGCACCCACCCACGCTGGGTCTAACTCTTCTCTTGTACTTGCTTTCATAAACATCCCTACCTGCAAAATTCTCCAACAAAATATTTTTTAAAGGAATAAGAGAAATATATTACACATTTCATCTCACCCTCCAGTGAGACTTCCATTTACTGTAAACATCAGGCAAGTATGACAGCCTTCTTCCTGTAAAGAGGATGATAAATTCTGACTTCAGGGGGAAACACAGCTCAGCTACAGTCAGTGGCAAAACTCCAGTGGACTTGAGCGGAACTAGGATTTGGCCCTTAGTGTCCAACTATCTCATCCGTAACTAGCAAAGGACAGAATAAAACATGGAAATGCATGTGTTTATACTTTGGATTTGTTCATCAGCTAACTTTCTGTCAGGTCCTTAAAACCATCTGTGCTTTTTTTTTCAGCTCAGGGAATTGGATTACTGCCACATTCACGTTTGAAAAATCCGAGGCTTTCAGTGCGGTCCTACACTGAAAAAATGAGTATGTGAGAATAGCACTTTGTACCTCAACAGATAGGTACAGTCATGGGTCCGCATTTTAGAGGCTAAAGTGTGTTCTTAATGTCTGTTAATTCTGCTTGCCCTGCAGAGTCTGTACAACATAGAACAAGTACACATTCTGTCCATCCTTTATCATCATCAACACATCTTTCCTTTTCCTTTCTGTCTATAAAACTTCCCKGTGAACTCCAGCTGGCTGTTCACAAATGCTTTTGAATCACATGAGATGATGACAAATAGATTGTACAATTTCACTGCAGCTCAAATTTGCCAGCAGCACCTTGGAATCAAGGCAGTCAAAGGCATGGGATGCTACGTGTGGCGACTCTTCTTTTCAGGCCTGCAAGAGTGCTTTGGAGTTAGGATGAAGAGAGGTAGCACACACATTTCAGAGCTCATGGTTTTGGTGGTATGCAACCTTAAGTAGGCATCAGTGGCTCAGACCAAACTAGTTGGTGCATCTGGTCGGGCTAGAGACATAATTTCGGAGGAGAAGCTAAGATTTCAGTTTCATCTCAGGAGTCCAGAAACCAGGCCACTAAACATGCCCTATAGTATTAGGGGCCTGATACTTTTGATCTAGGTTGAAACTGGAGAGCTAGCAGCTGGGAGTTGCTTTTCATTAGCAACCTGAGCAGACTTCATCCCATCTGTATAGGATAACAGCTTGTTAACTTTAACTTCTTTTTTTTTAATATCCTGAAGGTTTCTGAGATGCAAGTGAAGATTTTGCTAAATTCTTTTCTTAGAAATTTTTGAATAAGAACCTATACAAGAATGAGTAATGTGACTGACCAAACTGTCATCTTTAAATGTCATTAGAGATGCTTGCAAGAAATCCATTTTATGTTGTCTACCTGGATATATGTAAAAAGAAATTAAGATTTTCCTGCAAAGGGTGCCTTTTGCCACAAGACCAGCAAGATAAATGTTTTATACAAACTAAGTTAAATAAAGAGCTTCCCACTCATTCCTGCTTTGCCTCAGTGCTGTATCTCTTCCCCTACAATTTCAGAGATTGTTGGATGGTATTTTGCTTTTTGGTGTGTTTCTCTGTAATCGGCTTCCACAATTTGGAGGTAAAATTAAAAAAAATTGTGTAAAAAACTTTGTCCCATCAGGATTTGTCTGTTTGCCTCTGACATATACAAAGTGTGTTTGTAACATGTTTTTCTAATAATCAGAACATGTAAAGAATGTATCATTTAAACTATTGTAGACCTCATTGTGACCTCTGCTAGAAATACTGGAGAGAGCAAACATCAGATTAGGGAGAGAAAATATGGCAACAAATGGTTATTTTGGATGTTGAAATCTTGCAGTTAGAAACAGTAATCATTTTTTCCTAAACTGACTCTGGGAAAAGAGGGTTTTTAGAGGAGCTGGATAGGAAGTGACCTTAAAGAGACCCTGACAGTATTTGTCATAATATTTTCCTTCCCTTATATGGTTTCTGCCTTCACTGCCTTATATCCAAATCTTCCTGTCTCCTCCTCCTTGAGACCAGTCCACTAAACTACCAGCCATGCTGAGTCTTACTGTCAAAATACTGAAAAATATATGTGTTCTAGTATGGTGAATTTCCATGTGCTGTTACTGTGCTTGTTACAGGACAAACTTCTAGGACAGTAAATGTAATTGAATGAAAATGGGGATTTTAGTGACGGTATAGTAGGCAATAGTACATATGAATGGAAATTTGTGGCTAGAAGGAAACACTAAGGGAAAATGTGAGGATATGAGCTAGAAGGATGCATGGCAGTGCAAGAGAAAAGCTGTTAAGGCAAAAAATATGATAAATATTATTTACTTGATTTTTAGTTGGACAGCAGAAGTGTCTGGGAATGGAGAATTCTTTTCCAGAAATTCTTCTTTCTAACCCCCTATTATCTTTCCTTACTCTCCATTTGAACTTTTCCTCTGATAACAACAGAGCTTGTCATCCTTGGTGTTAGGAGCTGAGCCCAGAAAGTGTATTGGAAAAGCAATGCCCCTGCTCCCCCAAAACTTACAGATAATTTCTAGAGAGCCTTGACAATAAGAAAAGCAAAACTGTTTGATTCAGTGGAAGCTGTAGGATCAGTTGAGGAATTAAAGAGAGAATTAAGAAGGGAGAAGAGTGCAGGAGAAATGGCTTGAATGCAGGTCACACCCTTAATCTAGCCACACTTCAGTTTTAGATGATAGTTTGAAATCCCTGAGGAAACGGCTGGAAGATGGTCTGGTCTTCAACCTAACAGTATGTCTTGGACAGGAGCAGAAATCAGAAGCGTTATGAATTGCTGACCTAAAGATGGTATATATACACCTTAAGGGCTGAATCTAAGATCTCAGGTAAGTTCATGAGTCAGGTAGACATGTACAGTTTTATTCAAAGAATATGTTTAGATCAGTGATTACAAGCATTACAGTTAAATCAGCCATCTTCAGCAAGTTGGGTTAGTAATCTTACCCCTACTGGGTGCTCCAGTGAGGAGTGCTGTGATATGATGTGTTTCCTATCTGTTTATCCATGGATCACAACATCCCTCTACAAAGATGTGATATAGATTGCTTAAGCAGGTATTTTAGCCTTGTCAGCGGTGGGAGGTGCGCAAGGACTTGTGCAGCAGGTAATAACTGTGTCATGCAGGATGGCTATGCCCAAGTCTGCCACTGTGCCTGAGAGCCTGCAGGCAGCAGGAGGCCTGGAAGGGTTCATAGAGGCAAACTGTAGCATAAGGGTGGCCCATGCACTGCAGCAAGCAGTTGCTCTGCCTCCAGTCTGGCTCAGCAGCAGCCCACCGAGCAGCCAGGCGATCCCAGCTGAGGAGTGCCATGCTGTAGTAGTCAAACATGTGAGAGCACCTAGTGATGGTGAGCAGAGACGAAAGCAGGGAGGGAGCCAAAGTCAGAGCCTGAAGACATGTGGATGTCAACAAAGGTCTCCATAAGCTTTTCTCCATTGGAATCTCTGATAAATGGGGTAAAACAAAGCTTTTGTCCAAAAATTACTTGGAGTTGTGAAGAAGAAAGTGATATAAATGTTTTCTTTTGATTTTTGAAAATATGCCAAATATTTTATCAACATTTAAGTAGCTATAAGCAGGTAAAAGTGTAAATTCTGTACTATGAGAAAAAACACTAAAATTGTTAATATTGTTTAAAATTAATCCACATATTTTAAGGGTGTTTTAATCCTGTTTTTGACCAAATCTATACCAAACCCTTCTCTCTCTTTTATAAGAATGTGTAAGAAAGAGAAAGCATTCTTTAGGATTTGCAGACCTAAGAATTTGAACTGCCTTTTTTTGTACGTTAGCAATTATTCTGTTTCACTTACAAAGAAGCTTCAGAAAATCCAAGTAAACCATAATGCACTGACCAAAAGATGTGTTTGTGGCCAGTTTCAAATCCACTTTTAGACATGTGAGAAGCTGTGATACAGATTTGTGAAGGTTATTTGGCTGATTTTAGTTCTAACACTGAAAGCATTATAAGATTTTGCTTGTTGCATAAGTACAAATCCTAATGAGGATAGAATATACATTTAGAGAGGGATCCTGATTTGGGCACCAGGCTTAGGCATGCACTTTAAACCCTCATTTCAGTAGAACTGCTGTTTTATAAATGTGTATTTTTTCAGAATCAAGAATAAACCTTTCTAAAGAAGGTTTGTGTTCTGCCAATAAATACTTGGAATTGTACAAAGAATTGATCATTTCTTTCTGAATATGACCACTATCAAAGATCCTCGTACCTTTTATATATGTTTGTGCAAAGTTACAAAGGGACAACTAGTTGCTCCCATTGCTGATGAAGTGAACCCTGGAGCGATGCAGGAAGTTTAGCAAAGCATCATCACATGAAGGAAAAACTCCGATGGCAAGAGCTGGTCAGGAAGCGCATCCTGCTGTATGCTGCAGGGCCCAGCCCTTGACAGTTCAGTCCGATGCTGTTATGGCAGTGAGAGTGAGATAGCCAGGAAGTAGGTTATGGTATGGATCTGTTGACAACCACGTAGTTACTCAAGCTGAAAGACTGCAGTAGAAATAATGGGATAGCTGTCTCATTATGAAGTGGAGAATTTTGACTCCTCTTAACCATGCACTGGAGAGACTCCTGATGTCAAAAGTACATAGGTGAGCATGACTGGGTCAGGGATGAGCGGGAAGATAGGATATACTCACAAATTATGAACAAGAAAATGTATATGCTTCTTCCTGATTGTGTTTTTCAAGTACCTATACACAATTTTGGTCCCCTTTGAGCTTTCTAATGATCTCATATATCATGTCCTTTGAGTGCTTTCTTTTGAAAACTGACCTGCCAGAACACTTTGGGACTCTTTGTCCAGCAATATGCTGTAACTCTGACATTATGTGCTAGAGCAATACAGAGGGAGGATAGTAATCTGTGCCTGTCAACTTTTTTTCTAACCCAGTGCATGAACTTTGTAAAAAAAAATGCCAGATCACAGATTCATCTAAGTGTGTTTTTTTCTGGGAGTGGCTGTTATCAGGTGTTTCAAGAACAAGGTAGGAACAAGGCATACATAAAATAGGGATTTCCTGGCATGGATTGGCATTCCCTGGGAGGGAATGACTTCCCTGCTCTTGGAAGTCATTTGACCATGGTCTTAGGGGTTTACAATGAAGAAGAGAACACCAGGACCTCAGGTCACATAAATGGGAGGAGGGAAGCAGCCTGATTATGCGCTAAGGGAGAAGTGTCTGTGCACAGCAGCTGCTGAGTAAAAAGTGCTTGATGACAGGACCCTCTGAGTACAGGTCACCCCCACAGACTGTTGTGAGTGTTGTGGCTCTTCCCTGCTCAGAGACCTCCTGTGCCTGAGATGGTTCACAGGTCAGGCTGACCAGCTGTGTTTGACCCATGAAATTTGGAGCATCAGAGAGACTGCTGGATTGCAGTGCAAACACAGCAGACAGAGGCTCTGTAATGAGGAGTCAGATGAATGGGTATTGCATATAATGCCCAAAACCTGAGCCATCTTCCTGTGGTAGCACAGGTAATGATGAGGCAAAGTCAACTTTAGCACACACTAACAGGGACCCCATCGTTGCCCTTGCAAGTTACTGCAACTGTACTAATACATTTTACAGTCACAATTTCTTTTTCTTTATAGACCTATCCACATATAAAGCACAAATACTTTTCTGTAATAATAGGCAGTGCCCTACCTACATGGTATTGACAGTATTTTTGATATATCACTCTCGCTCTGTTTTTTACTTTCCATTGCTTGAAGTGACTCCTTAGAAACTTCTAGGTAGCATACTTTACACTGTCACATTTCTTTCTCCATTGATTTGTTTCCAGTGGAGCCAAAACTTCAGCCTGAGCATAATTATTGATGCAGCCAACAAAGTCCATGTAGCTCTGAGAGTACGGTTTAACTTATGCTTCCTTCTCTGACTGGAAAGATCTTCAGAAATGGAAGTCCATATGATGTATCTGTAACTTAAAGGGCAGTTGTTTGCCTCGGATTTTATTTTACTGTTTGTTGGCAACACAGTGGTCAATATTTCTTTCCTTTATGTCTCTTCAGTAGGTACTTAATCTTGGGAATACATTTCCAACCAGACAGTGATCATTAAATAGGTCAAATTTAGGGCAAAAAATGCTTGTGCATTCTTTTTAGTGCCTTATATATTTTTAAGTTAATTTGTTCTCCTTCTTGAGTAACTTCTCATCCTGACTAGTTCTTATGTACTATAGTTTCCATATCTTTACCCAAGGCAAAAAGCCTGACTGATCTCCTGAAGATAAATAATTGCTGCTGCCTGTAATCTTAACTGCACAGGATTAGTTACTTCTCATCAGGAAATATTTTCTCAAATGCTTCTGTATATTAAACATATACAAAGGGATAAAGCAAAATAAAATTAAATTTAGCTGCAGGGAAAAGCGTAGCAACATTCTGCATTTCATTGAATAGGATGCATCTGAATGCATAGTATTTGACAAAATCTTTTTTTTTTAACTGGATTTTAACTTTAAACATTGCCTCGCACTTGAATAATTTCCCTTCTGTTTTTACATTCAGCAGTCCTGTTTCTGCACAGATCTGAGCGAGTGAAAGACTGTATTTGCAATGTGTAGCATAGTCCTCCTTGAGTATGTGTTTTGTGTGCAAGAAGAGCTGTACTAGGTCATACCAGAGGTCCATGTACTTCAGTATCCTCACTCCATCGATGGCCATAAACAATTTTTTACTGAGTAGTAAGATAAGGACAAGCCTGTATTAATACCTCCCTGTACTCTGCCAGCATCTAATATCTTCAGCACAGTGATTTCCTGGGCCATGTGTGGTTTATTATATTTAATAGCCTCCAGTCAAATTCTCTTCTRTGAATTTGTGCAGTTTCCCCTTGAATCACTGTAAATTTTGCACATCCCACAGTATCCTTTGGCAAAGATATCCACAAATCTACTACATACTGTGTGACAAACCACTTCCTTTTGTTAGTGGTGAACCTGATTCCTACTAGCTTCATTTGATTCCTGCTAGTTCTTGTACAGAAGAGACAGTGGACACCAATCCCTATCCAGTCTTTTATCCAGTCATGACATGTATTATTTTGGTAGACCTTTTTCACATTCCCCAAAGTCWTTTCTCTCCCTGACTGAAGAGGTCTAGCTTATGCATTCATTTCTTGTATGGAAGCCATTCCATAGCTTTGATCATCCCTGTTGCCCTTCTCTGAAACTTTTCCAGCTCTACCATTTCCTTCTTCAAATGAGGTGACCAAAACTACATGCAGTATTCATGGTACAGCAACCACAAATTTATATAGTTGCATACGATGTTTCTAGTTTCATTCTCTGTTCCATTCCTAGTAATTCCTAACGTTTGATTAATTGCCTTTTTTGCCTGTTGCTGGGCATTGAGCAGTTGCCATGAGCTGTCACGACCTTAAGATCTCACTTCGATCTGATAGTGGTCAACACAGCCCATCATTTTATGTGTGAAGCTAGGATTGCTTTTTGTGATATGCATCACTTATGTGTGTGAATATACATGAGCTGTTGAAATTGGAGTCCCCAGTAGATATCCTGTAGATTTGTCTAGGCTACTGAAATAAGGCAATGTGAGTTTGGAGCTGGCTAGTGCATTTTATCTCTTTTTATCTGTCACCTTAGGATARTGAGAAATGAACACTTTTAACTTAGATTTAAGTTGTCAGGATCCACTGGAGTTTCTCCAAAACATTTGCCTCAGCTGGATAGGTAAAAGGTGTTAACTTGTATCTGCATGAAGAATAAAATCAAGCTCAGATCCTTTCTAGAGGGGAAGACAAGTTAACTAATGCTGACCTGTTCTCAACCACCTGTTTGCATCTCAACAAATCTATTGTGTCTGAGTATCTTCTGTAAGTTTCCATGGGTTGCTGTAGGGTTCTGCCATGTACCATGCATTAGATATTTCATTGGTTATACTTTCAGATTCAGATCAGAAAAAGAACTATTTCTTGTGTTGTTGTTTTTTAACAGACTTTGACCTCTATTTTCATTTATTCAAAATCCATGTTGTACCACTCACCCAGTGTAATGAGGAATTAAAATAAGCATAAATGAAATTTAAAGACCATTTTTGCTACCATTATTGTTTAAAGTGCTCTTGGCAGAAGTGGTAATCAGAGTCCTCATGTTGAACATAAAAATAAAGAAAATTATTTTATCCAGGGCTGAAAAACAAAAAGCATGAAGTATAATTGTATTCTTAAGCATAATCTGGGACTAGTTCTAAATGAAGATTGCATTACCATAAAAGAAAAGCATTTTTATTTATTTATCTAGTGTTTACTCTTTTGTTAGATGTCTCGTTAGAAATTACATGAACTGAGCATATAAATCTTCTTTCTCTTAGAATATATTTTAGCACAGGCTGCTTCACTTTTCCACTTTTTGTTTTGACTATATCTCAGATACAAGTGTCCATTACTATGAAGTACCTGGCCACATCTGCAAGTAATTTTCAAGCTCTTGAACTATCCCAGGTCTTTTCATTTATTAGTTGCATTCAGATTTTCCATCCTGTGTTTACCTTCATTATATTTGTGCATGACATCCATTCACACAAAAAATACGTGATGGTGTTATTCAGTGAACAGCTGGGTTGTCTTTTTTAATGAAGTTTGCTTTAAAACAAAAAGAGGATGAAAAAAATGTATCAACCCTTCCTCTGTCTGCTGCAAAGAAACAAAACAAGAGACCCTAGAGCGTACTCCCCTCATACCCATGCCTATAGACACCTAAGTATGCCCTTGCATTTTATTTGCTTCATTAGGCCTAATCATCAAAATAAAGTTAGTCCTGCTTTCAGAGCTGTTTGCATTTTTTATATTTAATAGTCCAGCTTTAGTTGGAATTTTTGATGTATGTGGAAAGAAAGATGAAAAATTGAATATGAACAGTCTCTGGAATCCAGTTCTCTCCTCCTACAGGAGTGCCCTGGCTTCGTCTGTGCCTCAAAGGGCCATGGCTCTGTTTTCCACAAAATGGTAACAGTTTATGAGCAGGAATGGAAAATCCTCTCCCTGATTCCAGAACAGTCTGTAAGCCTAGGTCAGGGCACTTTTCGGGGATGTGCACTGAGAAGCCATCTCCCCTCTAGCCGTGTGGGCACTATAACCACTGAACCACTGGGAGCTCATGCCAGATCCCATGGTGGCTTCTCATCCCTCTCGACTGCTTAACTGCCAAATTTCAGGAGAGGTTGCTAGCCTATGTGGCTAATTCTGTCAGTCCTCATCCTCTCTATGGGTTTGGACTGGATTCTGCTCTGAAAGTCAAGCATCACCCTATTTAACATCCTTTTGTGAATCAATCCCTAGCTCCATTTCATGCTCTGAAAGCAGAGAAATGCAATCTGAAGCCATTTTAAGGCCTCCTTGTAATATCATACATAGTCTKCTGTGGCTGTGGTTGTGGTGATTATTTGTGCTAACTTACGACATCTCTTGAATCATGCAAGTAGGTAATAATAGGTAATCTCTATTCTGTAGATTTATCATAGATTTTTTTTTTTAATTCTTAGGGATGAGAAAATATGCAAAAGTGAATTCTGCTACAGAAAGTGTCTTGTCCTTGTAGACAATAAAGGAGCTTAAAAAGCTTCCGACAACTCATTAATTCAGATTTCCAGGAATCAAAAACAACCTGAAACCTTTTCATTATGCATGATAAAAACTCTAGTAAAGCATCCATTTCTCACCCCTTTGACTGTCTTTCCTGTGGTACTGTCTTTCATGAGGGAGTGCTACTCTCTAGAGGTGGAGTGGATATGTTTTTTCATTTGAAACAATATATATTGTGGACATCCAAATCATAAGCACTGTGTCATCTGCAYAGGCAGTAAAATAGGTGAATAGCTGTTTGCACCAAAGTAATTCCAATCAGGGATGAGAATACGTGCGGTCTTTGAAGATAGTGAAGTACTGGCTGGGTTACTACTGCATACTGGTGTGAGCTGAGCTTTTCATCCCCAGCTCTGGCATCTTTCTATCTGGTATGAGGAATAAAATGGAGGCTTTTGAGGACAACTTCCCTAGTGCAAAGGGCAGACAGCAGCTTCCACCCCATCAAGTTTTTAAAAGGGTCCTTTCCAATCACCTAGCAGCCTCAGATCATAAAGGCCCAAAGTGGCCCTCAAGCCACTTAGTCTTCTATTACTGGATTGTGTGCAGTGCTATGTCTCTGGAAGCACAGCATCAAGGGTTAACCTTAGAGGTTTATTTCATATAAGGCATGCTCACGCAGCACTTAAGAGTTTTTCAGTACAGGTGAAAACAACGAAAATTAAGAAAATGCTTATAATTAAGTAATTTTACATATCCYAGGCAGCATCATTTTTAAAAAGCTCTGGACAATTTTTTTTAGGCAGGTGGCTAGAGAGTTTGGTCAAACAGGAGGAATTATATTGTGTACAGTCACTGACCCTTTTAGTACCCACCCCACTCATAAAATTCCCTTCCAAGGAAGTAAAGGGTCTGGTAGATGCTACCTATCTTTCTAGACAAAATTTTCTAGTGCCATTTCACACAAAATACACAGTTACATCAGACAAATAACAGCAAGAACCTGTTCCACAGTAGATAAAAACATGGAACTGTACTGCTTATCCAATTTCCCTTCCTAGCTGATATAGTGAAGTTCTTACAAAGACTGGGTTCTTTGCTTCCTCCATTTATGTCTACAGAACAGTCTGTCTTATACCTCCCTGGGCAGTCATCCTCAGTGAAAAAGACAGTGAAACATGATTCATTTTTGACAGTGTCATAAAACTGAAACAATCATTCTAAATGCACAGAAGCTATCTGATTTACTTTCTTAGTGTTTTTATATTCACAACTCAGGAATCACTAAAATTTGCTTCCAAATGTTATACATAGATCAATTTACTTCAGATATTTTATAAAAGTACAACTAAGACTATATTGTCTACTTTGGGTACCTGCATAATCCTTTAATTCTGAATGCCGTGAACACTATAAAAACAGAGTACAAGGTTTCATCCACTATCCTATCATTTTAACTACAGTTAAATGGTATTATCATGTATTACTGGAAGTTTCAAAAATATTTTACTATGGAAAACTATCTTCTATAGATAGTGGATTTTAATCAGTAAAAATAATTAAAATAATAAAATAATTTAAATAATTTAAAATAATTTAAAATATATATACTTTTCATTACAGTTGCCTTGATAATTACAATTTATAACAAAGGGGTAGCTACCTTTCCTTAATCACATAAGTTAAATCACAATGCACGGCTTACTCCACTGGGCTGATTACCTTTTTTAGAGCAAGTCACAAAAAACATGCACAGCATGAAGCTAGACTCACAGCATTATAAAACAGAAGATCCTATCTCTATGCTGCCGATAAAACTATTCCTCAGCGTGCTTCAGGGCATTGCCTACTTTAAAGAGGGCCTGGTGAACAATTTTCTAGCAGGTAGCTAGATGATGCTGGTTTCAGGACCATATGTTTTCCCTACAATGTTGCAGATAAGTGTAGAAAACATATGATGGGCTGCTTCTTGCATGTGATCCTATTCTGTATGGCAGCAGTTAAATCAGCCTTTGTGTAGCTGTTGTCTCAGGCCCAGTATATCCTCTCAATATTGACCTTCATGCTATTGCTGGAATTTTTAGTAAATTTGAAAAGTAGAATGGGGGGAAGAAAAAGGCCACACCCTGAGCTAGAACTTGTTGGACTCTAGTTGTCAGGAACATCCGTGTGCTCCTTAAGCTGTTGTAGTTTCCTGTTAATTTGTCTTCGTGTGCCAACTGCATTTTCAGTGATAGCATAATCCATTGGCCTACCTCGTCTTTATTCCCAGTCCATCATTTTAGAATGAAGCATGACTGGAAATGATCTAAAAAATATTCATTTTTCTTCTCGTTTCTGTTGTATGATGCTGTATAACTTCCATTCTACCAGCTTTCTTTGTGTCAACAGTTTCTCTATTTGAGGATTCACTGATATTGGTACTAATCAGTTTCTTATTGGGGAAGAAGGTAGAAGCTGGTAATTCTCTGCTGATCTAAGAGCCAAATGTTGCTTTTATTTTCTGTCCTTTATTATTATAACCATATTAGGGGAAGGTTTTTGACCTTTGTTTTGTATTTTGACGGTTTAAAATGTTGATTTAAACATACAGAATGGGGATATGGCTGGCATTCTGTGAGCTGACTCTTCACTGCATGATTTCTAACACAAAAATCTGCACATTCGTTTTCTTCCCTTGGAAGGGGTCAGTAGTTTTCATGTGTGCAGGACAAGTGGCTGAGTGGCCTCACCACGAAAATAGTACCCTGGGCTCTGCCACCTGGCAGTAGGTTCTTGAGGGCGAGAGAAGTTTGCTTCAGCTGTTTCTTGCTAGGTTTCAACCTCAAAATTACACGAGAGGTCCTCATTAATGAATCAGATGGGACTGTGAGATTTACCCCATTTCCRTTTTGTACTTGAACAATGTCAAGGGAAGTTCATATCAAATTCAGTTTTGTCTAAGAATTTTGTATTCAGCCAGACAGCTGAAGTTACTCCACCTTTTTATTAAATAATAAGATCCATGAAGTAATATTCTTTTTATCTACCTGTTCTGCATGATAGTATTATCCCTGATCAGTCTTTTGATAGGAAAACAGTCCCTCTTTGTAAAAGAAATCATCATATAACTATCATGTTTGCTTGATTTAGATCAGATTTCAAATCCCTTTAGTTTACCTTGATCGATATTATATCACCAATCTCCTAAAAATTAAATTAATGATGGTGCAAGTCTTCATATGTATAAACTTAATACATTGACACTTGGTTTGCCTACAAGTAACATCTCCTGTGCTATCAGATCATCAATATTAGGAGATTCCTTGTGAGCAGCACCTAAGAACCCCACAAGAGTTAATAGCTAAAGATAGTAGTGCAAAAATGGGGTTCAGAGTGGAGCTGTGGAGAAATAATGGCTCTCTCTCCCCTGTACACTTTTCCTCGATACATCTGTGGCAGTATAGTGTTTGAAGGTCTGTTTCCTTGACTTCTGTATCAAACAACCTCCAAAAACCTTATTTCATAGCACACTGAAGTAGCATAGAGCCGTGTGTTGATTTATAATGTTATTCAATGGATATTCCTTTCAAGGTTACACTAAAATGAATTTTTTAGTGAAATTAGGGTTCTGAAATGTGAGTCCAGAAGCTGCAACCTGCAAGTTAGTTGGCTTAATATAAAATAGAATTATTTTTTCGGAGCCACATGCTTAGTTAAGCTTTCAGCTTCCCAACAGATGCACATATAGGCAGCAGCTTTGAGCCCGTTGGAACCATGTCTATGCATAAAATGTGTTTCTCAGAATAAGCAGTTACAGAACTGAGTTTTTAATTTTTATTAGAAAATAAAACACCTGCAGCTGCAGGAAATGGTCCTCATTTTGATCATTTGAATTGTTTCTCGGATATTAGAAAAGATATTTTGCATGTATCAGAATGTTCAGAATGTTCAGCTGCTCAAAGCGGTTAGAAAATGCTAAATACTTGACTGTATTTTATCCTGTTTTTAATAAATTTTGTTTTCACACTTTATTGTGCATCAGTTAAGTCACACACACTTTATTGTATCATAATAAAAATATTTGGAAAAGAGCTTGAAAATACTGAAATGTTTTACTGGAGATCATTGAACTCTTAATGATAATTGCTAGCATGTTTATTTCTGAAATGTTTTACTGGAGATCATTGATTTGTTAATGATAGTTGCTAGTGTTGATTTCTGATTTTTGCAGATGAATCTCCTTATTCCAATGTACAGTGCAAGACAGCTTGGTATTGACAAGAATTAATTTTTGATCTTGCTGTATCTTTGTTAGATTTCACTTCCTGACATTTAGAAAATAACCCATTAAGATACCTGGTGGATGCAAAGAAAGATTTTCTATTGAAGCACAGATTTTAAGTTAATCTATCCGAAGTGGTAGTGAATAAAGAAAAAGTAATTCAAGTTAATTTTATAGAGAAGTGTATGTACTTTGTAAGCCTTTCCATAAAAATTGATCTGTTTTAGGTAAATTAAAAAAAAAAAACTCTCCATGCTTAATTTTACTTTAATCTGGTCCAATTTTGAAGAAATGCTGTCAGCTTAGAAAACACACTTTTTTCTAAAATATTTTCCTATATGTGTTATTTTTTAAATTTGTTTTGATTAAAATGAGACCTAAAAGTAGGTATACAATTTAGCAATGCCCATTTGTCATAGTGTTTCAATCTGCTGGTGTTACAAGTTCAACTAATAATGAAGGTCACTTGTAATCAAAGAAGGTGAAGGGGAGGATAAACTTATCTCTTATTCAGTATATGCTCACTTTGCATATATTGTTTAGAAATAGATTACTCTTTGCATTCAATAATTTTCCCCTCTGATTTTTGGGAGACTTTTACAAAACAAATGGGGAAGAGGGAGAGAATAAGAAAATAGATTGTACAATTACAGATGCTGGATTGAGGTATTAGACTTGTATTGTAGGTGAAATTACTCATTTTTTTAAAAAACGTTAGTAAGACTTAAAATTTACCTTTGCTTTAAAACTAATCCATATTTAAAAAATTTTCTCTGTTCTTCCACAACAGTATTCTTTCTTGTACATTGTACTAGCTTTTAATTCATAATCTGGTCATAGCATGTTTATGTATTTTGTAATAAATTTTTCTTTGTAGTATTAGAGGGTTTGGGGTGTGACCTATCTAGATATATGTTTCCATGTATGTCCCAACCTTTATCCAATTGTTAGTTTTGAAAATAGGAAAGACGTCATTTTAACAAACACAATAACTACATCTTGCTTAACCTTAGTGTCTGGTGAGTTCTACCAGAGTTTATGCAAGGATGAGCTGGCTACGTCCCAAACTGAAAGGAACTGAGATGGTACCTCTTGGCTCTGGCCAACAAGATGCAAAAGCAGTACAGATTACACTGTACCTATTGAATGAAAAACTGAACTCATTTGTTTCTCAAGCTGATATTTAGTAGACTTCTTAATCTCTCTGAGTTCAAAAAAACTGTTTCTGTGGTTGCCATGTGGCACAGTAGCATCTGGCCTTTGTGCTGCCAGTGTGATTGCTCATTGGAGTATGGACCTGTGGCCATTGTTYCAACTTCAGCACTATGCTGCTTTGCTTTTGGGGTGGAGTGTGTGTGTGTGTGTGGTTTTGAAGACAGGACAGGGACGGGAAGGGCTGAGTTAGTCTTGATCTGCTCTGTTACAGATGGAGCATTACTGACACCTATAGTTTGGATTCCCCACACAGTACTGTTATAAACTCTCTTATGGAACTTCCAGAAATGTTCATTATTTAGGACTAAACTTTTAAAACTCTGTTTCTGTCTGCTGATAACTTTTCATGTTTTTTAGCTTACATGGAATTGACTGTCCACAGCATCAGACTGGGTCATTGGTTAGAGAATGGAAATATAGTTGCTGTAATGACATTAAAATATGTAGCCTTTTTTTCCAGCAGTGGCAGTGCTAGAAACAGCCAGAACTGAGAAAAGGAATATTTCCCTGACTTAAAATATCTGTCTGCTTTCAAGTTTGAAGTGTTAGAATAAGTCCTTGTCAAAATGGATCAGTAAGTGTGGAACATATGAAGCCATCAACAGCACATTAGGAAACAAGAATGACCTTGCCATTTCAGACCAAAGGTCCAGCTAGCCCAGGATCTTATCTCAAGTAATGCCAGTGCAGACTGTTACAGAAGAGTCTCAGACAGTGCAGGCATGCAGCTATAGCTCCCCAGAATATTCTCCCAGGCTCCCATGATTTGAGGCTCAGGGACTTGCTGAAACAAAGGGTGTATCTTTGTGTTTGACTGCCTTTGATAGGCATGGTAAATATGTCACAAAGTCCTGCCTGGGTATCTGCCCTACAAGCAAGCTTGCATGTGTATTAGGACACAGATGGTCACTGAACCTGGTCCATCAAAGTGGGGGACAATCCACATGCCCACACACTGCTGTTTGTTGACACTGATGTGGAGATTCATGCTCATGTTGTAGTTTCCAAGGTTTAAAGAAAAAAGAAAAATAGTTAGAGAAAAGTAAAAAATAATTTTATGCATAGCTGCCCACCCATTAGCAGGATTTGAACCCCAGACCTTGCATACTTTATTATATTTTGGTCATTTGAGCTGCGCTCAAGTTTGGCTAAGCATCTTGAACATCAATGCCTCTAGATGACTTGCCCCCTTTGGTTCACAATGTAAGACCCAGCAGTGGGACAGAGCACTGTGGGATACCAACCCTCATAATTTACTGCACACTTAATGAAAAGAAAAACCCCATGGAAGCTGAGTCATATCAGGGTGAGAGCCAGCTGCCTGGTTGGAAGTGATTGCAGCTTATTGTCTACTTCACATTAGCTACTGCATCTACACTGACTGCAAACTAGACCCACCTGGATAGACAAGCCCTTAGCTAGCTCTTTTCTTCCTTAGCAAGGAGGATGTGAGAGGGTTTGTTTCACTCTTTTTCAGTATAAGTAATAGTAACAACAATAATATTTTATTGAATCTATGAGATGTTGAGAGATGCTGATCTTGCTATCCCTTTTTTCACTGCATGATTCAAGGTTCCTTTGTTCTCCCTGAATTGGTGGGAGATCATAATTTGAGTCTAGCAGGGAATGTGGATAGGTTTTCTTCTCTTCCTGCCTGCTCTCCTAAACATAAAGGATACTACCATCTTTCTACACTGTGAACACACAGAGAAAGAAACTGAGCTCACATACTTTACAGATCTGTATGGAAAGAATCAAAAGTGATGGAGAATGTAGCATGAATGTTATGTTCACTTGTCAAGGTGGATGTATACAGCTTTCAGCAGTATAGGCACAAAGCCATAAAGAATCAGAACTTAGAAAACTAAAAACTGCAATGGAAACAATTAGCAGAGTATGCATAAGATTCTCAAAACGCAGTATTTGCATGTAAATAAAGGTGAGTCCATTTTGAAAGACACTCCCTATTGGGAGTAAGGTTGGAGCCAGAAATACCTTTAAAAACAGAAAGTCTTTTCTAAATGTGACCGTGCTACATTCACTTAACTGTATCTGACATGTCTTCATCTCCAAGGATTCCCTGAATCCTAACCATTATACTGTTCATTCATTTCTTCTTAATCAGGTTCTGGCAAATCACCATTTCAGAGATCATTTTTCTCACATTTGTTTGACTGAAGGGTCTGGCATGCTGTAACTCATCACTCAGCCACATCATGCTCATGATGTCACTCCTATAAATTACATTGTTTTCTTTATATTTCTAATATTTTTGGTGTTGGTCCCTGCAGTATCTGATGCATAGCAGCTTAATACATTGACAAAAACCCTTTAAGGCAGTGTTTCATACAGGGCTGCTCTAGCAGCAATTGTAAAAAAAAAACAGCTCTGGTGGCATGATAAAGGGCAGTCAGAAGGAAGAACAGAAAGGAGAAAGAGGAGGGAAGGGGACAAGAAAGCAGTTATTGCTCACGTGGGGAGACAAAAAAATCAATTGATAGGAGAGCTGGCAGAAGTAGTAATTATTCACAAAACTACAGGATTTGTCACACAGGCTTGAATTAGGGAAGAATAATATGTGAAAGAGGGAAACAGTAAATGGATTTTAAAGAAAGGAGTGCAAAATCATACATGAAAAAAAGTCCTAGGTTTGGAGGTTTGTTTGTTTTTTAAAGAGAAGACAAAATGGTAGCTTGTGTTCTTTCTCGCATTACCCTGATTGGTGGGTTTATTTTATCTACTTTTTTAACTGTATTTTATTTGTCTATTTATTTTCATCTATCTGTAGATGACTTTCTGAAATAATGAGGGTAAATGTTCCATTATGTGCAATATTTTGTCACCACATATATATAATCCTGGATATTAGCAAGAAACAATTATTTTTTTAGCAGTACCAAATACCCTGCATTGGGCAGCTCCACAGCGAAAGCAGAATTGCAGGTTCTGTACAAGCAGCAGGCCAGACAACAGAGATAGGGCCAAAACCCAAAGCTGTGGTTTATGACACCACCGTGTAGGTGTTTTGTGTGATATGGGCTTTAACATGTAGTTTGCTAAAAATGTTTGYGGCATAAAAGGATCCTGGTCTTTTCTGTCAGATAATGCCAAAAGCTTTATTGAATCATGTTTCTGCTGACCTTGAAGGCTGTTCTTTTCCAAACTGTTGTGAAAATTGTCTGCATTCACAAAAGGTTTTTTCAACCCAATTAGGGCCAGGGAGGCAGTGTTGGGATTAGAAAACATTTGAGCAAAGAAAGCACAAACTCCCTTTGAAGCCTTTTGTAAATCACCCTACATGTATCTTTGCATTTTTTTTTAGGTAGCACCTCCTTCTGTATATCTCATCTTCTGCTATCCTGGTCAGAAGACCATGAATCTGTAATTCACAGTCCTTTACAAGATCTAACGCTCCCTCTGAGAGCCTGAGTATACTGTGGGAGTACTGCACCAGTGCAGAGTCCCATCACTTGCAGGCCACTTTATTACTGGAAAGCTGCATTTTTATACAGTGTGCAGAGCTATCGATCTTTGTCTGGAACCTCCAGCATGAATAAATCAGAAAGCAGAAAAAAATCTTTTGTTATTTGGACCTCTGAGTGCTCAAGGAGTGAAAAAAAATTATATAAAATTTGGCAATATACTAGTATGATCTACATTTGATGAATATCCTGATGCATATAGTTTCAAATGGTCATTATTCTAAATGTATATTACAATTTAGTGCATACTTAAGAAAAGAAAGTTAAGTAAAGAAAGTTAGTGTTGCTTTTGCACTCATACCTTATGTATAATCCATCATGTGTACCAAAGCATCCAGAATAAAGAGACTAAAAAGTATAGAAAGGACTTGGCTGATTAATTTTGAAAAGCTTCTTCACACTCTTCAGATCTATGAAACCATTGAGCATTGATGGATGTGATGGTTGTGAGAAAGCTGAATAAACATCCTAGAATAAGGTTATGAATTGCCTGAAGAGGAAGCATTCAAGAAGAAATGCCGATGATTGCCTGAAGGGGGAAGTAAGAGCATTTCTTCCTAGTTCAGGTTGCATGCTACCATCACCTAATTAGTGGATCAAATACCTGCTAAACTGAGGTGTCTTGTTAACTTGTGTTCAATTCCTTAGTACAGAAAGGATATTTTACAGCTTATAAGTCATATGCTTAATTTCACAGCAGGCAGTTAGTAAAGTAGTGAAGCTGGTAAAATTCCATCATAGAAAACCAATATAAAAGAAATGAAATGGCAGCATATTTTCACTGCAGGAGGTATACATTTCAAGGCTGCACTATACACGTTTACTTTTTAATACAATAAATTAAATTGTAAGGAGRAAAGCTAATTGTACATGGGCTTGATTTTAGCAGGATTACACTGAGAAAATGTGCTGCTTTAGACTTCAAATTAGACTGCTTTGACTTGCTAGAATCTGTCTTTTCAGATTATGCAGAGATGTGCTTCTGAGACYGAAGGAGCCTCACTCGGGCAAAAAAAACATTCTGGGAGTTACATTCAGTGCTTCAAGCCAGTGAATGGGAAGGTTTTGCCCTCAGAATTTACATACTAATCTGCACTTTTCACACATTGCGCTCATCTCCCAGGTGGAGCCAGTGCTGGAGAAAATGGCTGTGTGTGTGTGTAAATTCTTGATCTCCAGCTAAAGTCTTGGTCTTTTTGAAAGATACAGATTAATTTCTACATAATCAGAAAGCAATATCTGTGCTGAATCTAATAATAAGAAGGGTCTATTGGGAAAGGAAATTCATATCTTCTGTCCATAGTCAGAGTTCAGTTATAAGAGCTGCAAGTTTATCAGTCAGATTTCAGAACAGCTTCTCTGGAGGTGAATTCATGGATATTTTTCTAGAAACTGCAGCTCAAATTATGTCATCCTGTAAAGAAAAAACAGCATCGGGGCTCAGAAACCTTTGTGATGATCCCTGTGATGTCAAGGTTTGCCCAAGAGAAGAAGGCTTGAAAGGGCTTATTATGTCTCAGYTTAGCAGATTCCAAGAGACTTGGGTTGGTCAAGGGCCCCTCTACAGAAGAGTTCTCCAACTTGAGTGTAACTTTTCTTACTCCTGAAGASCTCGGTTGTGACAATTGAGACTGAATTTTGCACTGAAACCCAGCTGCTTTATGTGTTGGATTGGGCTTTCTTTAAGAAAATGATTTGCCTTAGGCTGCTTTCCTTAAAATATGACTCTTCCAGATGCCAGTTTTCCTTAAAGGAATAAAAGCTGGTGTCTAAATTGGCTGTGTTTAGTTAACACTGCTCCCCAGAACTCCTGCAAAATCACTTCCTGCAAAGCTGCCCAGTTTCAACCCCAGGGTTGTGGGAGATTTAGGTAGCACTTGAACAGAGATATGAATTATATATTAGCTCAGCATAGTTTTCTGCTGTGAAATAATAAAACACATACTCTTAATAATTACAAGTAAAATACAAATGTTTTTAATGTCATATCCACAGTCAAAATATTGGCCATATTCTCTGACAATGGGGCACCTCTATAAGATTGTATATTAAGAAAAAAATGGGGCGAGGGGGAATACATTCCCAAATGCTTCTCCATATTGAGTGGCTGGTTTCTGCCTCCATTCAGCTGCCAATGCCAGCCAGCCGCCCACTGCTTTTGTCTTTCAGACAAGTATGTTGTTCTTTTTCCCAAGCTTGAGATGTGCAATCTGCCTCATTATTTTCATTCTCATCATCCTTTAAGTTCTCTTCTGCTCTAATGCCTGCAAGACAGTTATTAGTGGCTAGTTTGTGGTGTGCTGTGGCTACTGCCTGTCTTGCTGACCCATGCTAAGTCACAGTGTGCCATAACTTTGTGTTACCTTTTGTCTCATACCGAGATTTTAATCTGGGCTGAACCCAGCAGAGCTTTTGTTATTCCCAGGGACTCAAGTCAACAGCTGATTAGATGAATTCTTAAAAAGTGGAGGTTCAGGGTAGGCTTTCAGATTCTGCCAGCTCTTTTGGGGCTGACTTTAGGAGAGATTTCCAGCAAAGTTACTTGTGATTGCTCTTGTTATGAGCAGAGGGCTCATACACTTCTAGTATATATCATGATTTTTATGTATTTCTTTAAAAACTTCTAACAGAAATTGTCTCTGTACTTGTGTTGAAGCAGGACCATGTTTGGATAAGCCTTGCAGCCACTATCAGCCTTGAGATAAATAGCTTGTGTCCAATGCATGGATCAACAATCTTTAACAAAAATAAATGCATAACATGAAACATCTAGCAATTTTTCTGCCCTTGTTCATTTTAGTAACTTTGGCTTCACTTAAGGATATCTTGAGTCTCCATCATTTGAGGAAAGCTATAAATTGTTCCATTGAGAACAATATTTGTATGTGCTTTGAATGTTTCTTGGTCTTTTAGTTTTGTCTRTAGACTAAATGGTATAGAATTGGACTCTATAGCAACAACAGCTTACAAGCAGAACTGTCAGCTTCCTCAAGAAAAGCAGCAACACCATTAGAAAATGTGCAGGTCTTTGGAAGTGACATCTGCATCCTATGATAGTGATATATACTGTGAGTTGCCTGTCATCAAGAGAAAAGATTCTCCATGGTTTAGAGCTCAGATGAGGTCAGGTCTGTGGCTTACTGAATAACCACTGTAAGTTCCCCAAACTCACCAGGAGGTTCTTTMGGAACTTTCACATTTGTGATATGGACAGGTAAAAATGCAGTTCCTTCTCAACAGAAATATGTTTAATATCCCTTTACATCCAGCAGATATAGCCTCTGCTGGGGCCATTTACCATCCAGTCAGAAACAGAGGCCGGAAATCCTTTCATTAATACAGCAAAGCCTGTAGAATCTTCAATCTTTGCTGCCTTGCATTTGGGTGATAAGAAGCTTTTCATAGCAATGTGTGTCCTGGGTGAATTCCCTGAGTTAGTCCAGCTGCCAGAGGACCCTGTCAAATACTCTCGGAGAATCATCACAAAATGCATTAATAAAAATATATATATATACATATATAAACTTGGGGCTTTGGACAAACTGATGAGTGCTGACCAACAAGGTCTTCCACAACAGATCTCGTTGTGTATATATATACATTCATCCTTAGACATCCATGGAAAGATTTTTATCCGGTGCCCTGCTTATTTCTGAGCCTCTCTGGGGAGTCAAATTCACACAAATCCATCGAGGAGTTCTAGATGCTTTCTAATCATCTCAAATGTCACCATTGTTAGAGGCTTCTTCTGTCAAGCCTGAATTATTGGCTCTATCAATTGCAAGTGAAAAGGTATTTTTCATCTTCTCAACCAATTTTGCTAACAAGTGGGGTTTGACAGTTCCATTCAGGATGCTGATAGCTTTTATTCTAGGCTTCAGAATATGGTTCCTCAGGGAACACTCAGAGAAGTACAGCAATTACAACTTCTGACTGTGCTTTCCTCACCTCTCAGTCTGAAGCAGAGAGGGATTACCTGACATAAGTCTTACCCAGTTGCCAGGTGACATATTCGTGTTCCAGGTTCTCCGGTTACTGCTGTCGGCACATTGGTGCACAGATCAGGTTTCCTGCTGGCAGTGAGTCAGGCTGTATCAATTCAGCACTAAACAATGTTGTGTATATGTGCCAAGTTAATATAGGTACTGGAAGCCTTACAGTTATGTTAACAGACTGCTCTAGACTGCTTTTTGGCTTAGGTGCCGTTTTAAACTGCCTATACCATGTCAAGGACCCAGTTTAGCTGGTAGAGAATTAGTCCTTATGTCCACACTAAACTGCCTCATGCTGAGTGGACATACTCTCTACTATTGTGTAAGTTTTGTGGGACAGAACTATATATTTCCTATTTTGTATTAAGATGATCTTAGGATTTTTCTTTTCTTCCCATCTGCCTGCTTGGAAGTGGGCATACATCTGCAAGCCACTGAATACTTCTGAGTTGAAAATTTTCTGTCTCGATGAAATATCACTTGAATTGCCAAGTAATATGTTTGGTTTTCATTTTTCTTTTCCCTCAAGCATACTAGACAGTTTTGACTGTTGTTTTCCATCGTGGCAGCAAGTGGATTTAATAATGGCACTTACATGAGAAGTTGTTTAGATCTGTTAATAATCGCTGCTTTCTCAGGCCAGAAGTTACATGTTATGTTAAATTACTGCTGCCCCTTGCCTGGCCAGGAGCTTTTAACTGCAGATACAAGCTAGTGGGGTCAATGATTATTTCATCCCCTGCACTGTCTTGCATTCTCCTTTTAATCATATGTTCCTAGCACAACACATGGGAGGTAATATATTTGATGGACCTGAAATGAAATGATGTCCTTTCATAAATATAGTACTTTTATCTGGAGATTAATGTTATGCGCTTCATGAGGAATCCTGTAGAACATGTAGCTAGCCAAATTAATATCAGAGACTTTCCTATTAACTGTAACTGTTTCACAGGTGAAAAGCATTGCTTTCTCCCCTAGCAGTTTTATTAAGGACATTTGTTCTGAGATTTTCATACTATATTAAATCTCTCAAACCTGTCTTTCAGTGTCAGCTGATGGTAGCAATTTTACTGCTGTAACTCAATTCTAAGTTGCTTTTCCTGCTACAGTCACAGAAATCTGTGATATTGGGAACTTTCCTAGAAAACTGTTTTCAGCTTTCTTCTCCTTTTTCTTTTGCCATTTGACACTTATTGAGGTGACTGAGTATGATCTTAAATTAGGAATATTAGATCCAATCTGACAATAAAACAGTTCTAATATATCTTGGTCTCAATACTATATGCTTGGTCTGCAAGACAGCAGAGGAATAAGTGTTTTGGAAGGGGTACACCATGCCTTGAACCATATGGGGACAAGTCCATAAAAGGCAATTCAGTTCCATGCAGAGGGCCCCACAGAAGCCCTGAAGGAGTCTGCTCCAGAGTCATGAGTGGGCTGTCACTTCAGCACAGTGCTGGCCTCGGGCTATGTGACCCCATCGAGGGATGAGGATAATAAATAGCCTAGGCACAGCACCATACTGACACAGTATTCCGAGGTCTCCCCAGTTATATTTGTAGAAGTATCTGCTATTGGTGTAGGATTACCATCCCACCTGAGTATTCCCAACACAGTGGTCCCCCTCTGTTCAGATGTACCACAGAGAGCTTTTAAGACAGTCTTTTGCACCCTATGCAGGAAAGCAGAGCATGACGGGTGATCTATTAGCAATATCCCATATTAAGTTTGCCAAAACCCTTCCTTTGACTCTCACAGGAAAGCAGAACATGCAATCTACTAGTAAATAACTTGGAGATGAGTAGATAGCAGGTGACAAGAGCACAAGGTTACGATACTTTAAAGACTAAGCTGAAATTCATAGGATTTTTGTTGTATTTCTTTGATCTTTAATTTTCATTTTACTGCATAATTTCATAGTACTGTTCTTAAAAAGAGTGCTGTTGGTGGTATGTGATGGTGATATGGAAGACAGGAATTCAGAACAAAGTGTATTCTGTCCTATCAAAAGGCACATATAACCTATTTTAGACACCCTGGGTGTTGTTCTCATTTGCATGAAAACCCATTTATGTAATTCTAGCAACATAAAGAAACTTTAGAAGATGTTTTTGCATRTAATTTATACCCAGAGAAATATATAGGGGGGACTGGCATGAATGTAAGACTTTCAGTGAAGAAAATCTGAGCAGAAGCATTACAGAGAGGTGTAAGGCACTAGTACCAACCTTTCAGATTCTCCTATCTTAAAGATACATTTCAGAGCACAAGCTGTGTGATCCAAAGAAGTAGCAGTGGCAGCACTGAGAAGAACCTGCTGTTTTCAAGCCCTCTACTTCCATGTTTCCTGTAAGGAGTTTGGAAGTTGGGGAAGGGGCGACAGGGCTGTGGAGGAGACATCTGCTGCAGGCCAATGTGCCAAACAGCCTTGGTGAAGCTGTGAGAGCTGGTAGCAGGGAGGACAGAGGAGTAGCAGGAGGGGAGGGAATAAATGGGGGAAGCCAACTTAAAGAGGCTCGAAGATTGTAAGAGTAAATAATAATAAAGTGCATTTCTATTACTCAGTACTGAGTTTGTTGCTTTAACACTGAGAGGTAGGTAACTCAGGGTGACTCCCAGGAAAAGTAGGTTCATATAGCCCATTGAGGTTTATGCTGAGATGGCTTTACAGCATCTTGGCAGTTTAAAGAACTCCTTAAAATTGATGGAAATGTCTTCTTGTTCATTGTTACACTGTTCCACCCTTCCAGAGCATTTGGAAATGAATTCAGTGTCACTCAGAATCAAGAACACTGCTCCATACCCAAAACTGACATCCAAATGGTTCCTGTGTAATCTGAGTCTGGCAGCGTAGGTTCATATTTCTATTCCCAACCACTTAGCTGGGGGAAAATAGAGGCTGCTTCTTTTTTCTTTTTTTTTTCCCCAGAGGATGGCGGCACTGAATAACTAGCAAAAGTTACTGTGCAACACTAGAGCAAAATATTGTGCCCTTCCAGACCCCAGATCCTTTCCTTTCGCTCTGACAAAGCTGGCTGTTGGTGCTGCTTCATGACAATATGCTTGCTAAATTCTGGATGCTTCTCACTACAGGATTGTTGCATAGTTTCTGTTAATAATCACCTTTCTAGTCAAATTAAATGAAGAGGTGTGCTAGTATGTGTATCATGAGACTTACACAGTGTTGCAATGCAGGTTTTGCAAATACATATTTCCAGATAACTTCTAGCTGCAATAGTTGATCAGCTGATTAGGATGGGAGATGAAAAATAAATGGGGGAATGAGGAGGGGTGGATTTTCTTGGCAGTGTCTCGAAGCCTGAAACTTAGCGGCCAAGCTTGCTATCCTGCCGTTGCTATTTCTTACCACTTACTAGCTTGGATGCTGGGACTATTCACTAATGGAAAGGCCTGCATGCTGATTGGAGGGTCTGTCTTTGAAGTTAGCATCTGGGTAACAGATTCTCAGAGGACTTTGAAACACTGACCTCCTTTGGCTCCTGGTGAAAGAGGAGACTTAGATTTTTGTTTCCTTTACTCCCTTGAGAATCTACTAGCTGCCCTGTTGGAGGGCAGAAGTCTTTCCTACTCAGATGTTTCTTCAGGCCCAGATTTTTGGATATATATCCAGGCCTCCATTTCACTTTATACTGCACTAGTAAATTCGGTATCAGCATCTGCTACTTCGTTAGACATTCTGTATTTTGATTGCTAAGCATTCCAGAACTGCCAGTCAGAAATCCAGTATGAGGGAGGCTTGAAAATCAGTAGATATAATAATAAAACACCTTTTCTTTATTTTTTTATATATCTGTTTTTGTATTCTGAAATTCCAGAGTGTACTCATATCAAGTTTTTGATCTTTTTCCCCCTAAACAACAGGACAAGGAATGTTTTCGAAGGTATTTCAGATTCTCACAGTTCCACATCCACAATTATAGTAGAAACAGAATAGCTGATGTCTTGAGAATCTCAATGAAATGGAGAGAATTGACAGTGCTGTAGATCTCCCACAGAGCCTGAGCTTGATGAAACTGGTGAGATTCTTAGAACAAAGATTTCATTATGTTTATTGCTATGTTTGGATGTTTTACAGCCAAAAATGCATGCATCTTTTTTGGTACTGTGTTGCAGTCCCCATAGCTGCATTGATGCTTCTCCTTTGCAAACTAGCTAGTGGGTTGCTGTCTTCTTTTAATTTTGTCTTACAAAATCTGATGTTTCCAAAGGTACACCTCATGGCCCCACATATTTTAAGGGAGAGGTAACTTGTTCCTAATAGCATGCTATTCTTGTTTAATATACTCTGCATGTCTAATTTCTAATCAAACAAGACAGTTTTATGCCGTATCATCATTCAGACAATATGGTTATGAGGGCAGGACAGTGGAGCAAGAATCAAGCCATTCAGGTTATAGCTACATGGACCAATTCAAGCAGCCATGTAGCTGCTATGCCTGGAAGCTCATTAAGTCTGTAAACTGTGTAACCATGTTAGAGCTGAGCTGAGCCTTTCAGCAAACACACAGCTGACTGCACCCAGCCTTGCCGACAAGCCCTGAGAGCCTCTTGCCAGCACTGTCACTGATGCTGTCTGCCTCTGAGGTAGCTGCTGCATCTTTTGGTGCCTGAGTGTCCCCACCTGTAAAAAGGAGACACAGTAAATATTCACCCTCCTTTGTCAAGGGGTAGAAATGCTMACTTCCGTTTCGATGGTGGAAAACACACATATGCATGCATATACATATACATATRTATACATATATATACACACCAAGTAACTCTAGGATTTATTTTGCACAAGGGTGAAATTCATAACTCTAGTTTTGTTTTTGTTTCATTTCTGAAGCAACCATAAATCCTGCCTGATTTTGATCTCATATTTCTCAGGCTTCAAATCATCATCCATTTATCTTCTGATTTCATGCACTGTGTGGAGTGTTCTGAGTTTCCAAGCAGCTTCCATAAATTATTTAGAACCGAACATGTCATGTTAAAAAAATAAAAGCAAATAAACAGAGCATCTCTGCTGGTGATAGAACCCTGAGAATAAAACCAGAGGGGTTTGTGCTCCCTCTTTTGGTCATGGCCAGGCAATGAACAGTCAAAATGTTACTCCAAAGCCTCTAATAGCAAAATCTTTGCTATGACTGGGTGCTGAGATGATCCACATGACAGGACACTTTTCAGACTTCAGGAACAAAGTTATTATTTACAACCACAGTCCAAGGTTAAGGAGAGAGAAGAAGGCAGCTTTCTTGCAAAGCATATACTAGCATTTGGAATGATCTGCCAAAGGAGTAGTTGTTGTATGGGTGTTTAGTTCAATATACATATCCATGTAGGCAATGGTTAATGAATTTCACCAATCACAATGGGCAGCCACAGCACACAAGCTCAAAGTATTATTTGAAGGCTCTGAATACTTTATCTTACCTCAGGTCTTCTTCCCATCAATCCCTCTCAAATTGTAACTCATTTTCTGGAAACCTGTATTAATAGCTTTCTCCTGCTCTGTACAAAACTCTGAAAATGTTTATATATATCATGTATATGTATGCACACACAAGTTGATATATATCATGTGTATGTATGCACACACAAGTCCCTCTCTCTGATTAATCAAAACTGTACATGCCAGTCCTTGAAAGAAGGTATGGACCTTTCARGAAAGAGGGACTCCAGTGACGTGACTTCTGTACAATTTTACAGTAAAGCATGCAATTGTAATTTGCTTAAATTTCTTCTCCTGTTATGTAGAGAATTCATAGATCCTGAATTATAAAATAATTCAGCTTTCTAAGCAAGACTGTGATCCTAATGCTGTCCATTCAATGACATTTCTATAGTCATCTGTAAAATCAGGAAAATGACTTTGCTGCCCTAAGATTTTCTTGATTGTTAACATGCAAATGACAATTTTTCCTGAGGATGCTAACTTTCAAGCTTCTAAAAATTTTTTGCCAATGATAGAGAGTTAAAAACTACATTTCTAACTGTTCTGCTTTTATCACAAGTGTCATTAGAGTTTTCTTAAAGCCTCAAACCTCGAAATCAGAGATTATAGTTCCATTGCCTAATAAGAAAAAATAGAAAACCATAAACTTTGAGAGTCCTCTTCAAAAACATCTTTTAAACTCCTCTTTTTTGAATCTCACAGTTGTTTAAACTAGCCATGTTGTTTGATGAAGGAAGGGCTCACATATTCACAGATCAAATGCTTGAAGGCATTTTAAATAGTAAAGAAAATAAGTTACACTCTAGAGTGGAGGGGAGTGGGGACTGCCGAGTGCTGTTTGCTCTCTCAGCTGCGTGGGTTGAGAATGTTCCCACCCCTCTTGTGGGGAAGGCCCTGGAGAGCCACACTGTGGCTTTATAGAAATGGTGGTCAAACACTGGTGCAGGTTGCCCAGGGAGATTGTGGAGTCTCCATCTTTGGAGACATTCAAAACCTGACTGAACACAGCCCTGAGCAATGTGCTCTGGTTGACCCTGCTCTGAGCAGGAGGGTTGGACTAGAGGATCTCCAGAGGTGCCTGCCAACCTCAACCCTCCTGTGATTCTGGGGTGAAAGTGGCCTTTCACGTCATGGAATTAGTAGCCTACCTTGAGTCCTCCTGGATGCAGGGAGGGTCCAACAGATCATCACCAGAGTGAGCACATTTCATGGGCCCAGAACTACTGAGAAACAGTGGGTCATGGCTCAGCCAGTGTCCAGCAACATTATTTGTGCACCTAATAACAGCCAAGGTATGACTGGTGTTGGTGCTGCTCACAATCCTGCATTGTGCTGTTGTTTCCTGGGATGGCAACTCCATGACTCTTTCTGCCTCAAGCTGCTTGGAGCCTCCTGCTGTCTCCCAGTCCTTCCCCATCCTCACTAAATCACAGCTTCTTGCAATATGCTAGAGCGGCAACATTACTGAGGATGCTGAAAGCATTCCTTTACATGGGAGTTTGGTAAGTTGGTGGGAGAGGAGATGCTCGTGAGTTGGATAAAATAAGAATTTTAGAAACCTGTCTCTAGTCTTGCAAGCATTTYTCCCCAGGACAGTAGCTGTAGGACTTTGGCACCCTGGAAAGTGTACTTTTGTTAGATCAATTCTCTAGAGCCACCTCACAAAATATTGTGGAAATGAGCACTACCTAGTGACGCTTCTTGGGAAGTGTGGCAAAGCAATGAACTGAACTCTTTAAGCCTCTCCAGTCTTAGGTTAGTACTAAGTGGTGTTGCATGTTTAATATTCATAGCACAAGGAAAGAAACAGAGCACCGTGTCCAGCCAGCCCCCTGTGTGCACCTACAACTTCACAAGGCTGAATAATATCTGGTAGATGCATCTCCTACCCTTAAGCTCCGGTTCATATGCTCCATGTGTCTTTGCTGTCCATGGAAGCTACATGTGATCAGGAAGTCTCTGAGCTGTGGTTATTGAAAAATCTCTAAAAATATATTCAAATGGGAATAATATAAATATATAGGTAAATGAATCTTCTGCTTTCTGGGTTTGAGGATGGTATCTAGTTCCTTGTCATATTGACGGAATGACCATAATATGCCTGAGCTCCACTGGAATTCCTCCACTTATGCTGCAAGTTTCAGGATAATTTTCAGTTTCTTGGATAATTACTGCCTATAAATCCCCCTCTGAGATACTCTGGAATTCTGTAAGTTTTCTGTTACAGAAAAAAATGATCTACTTTAGTGTTATATTGCATAGAGAGTGACTGTTTGCCTTTTCTTACTAGAGTTTTTGCAGTTCTTTTTGCAGATAGAGATGAGATGTTTATAAATGCCCGGACTCCTCTGTGTTGAGACAGGATAAAGCAGGATCCATATCTGCATATAGATCTTTGTGCCCTATTTTAATCAGATTAATATATGTTGCTAAATGTTTTTTACAACATCCTTTTCTTACAAATTTTCCAAAATCCAGCAAGCTCATGCATTCTCCAGGGACTTTACCTGTTTCCCAGTTAATCATTAGATGCTCTGACCACTAGGTACTGCTGTACCTTGAGAGATTTTCCAACGCTGGGAGAATCTGGCCTCTAAATTACGTTCCTTGGGATTCTAGGAAGTTCAATATTGGGAAGTTAATGCTAAAATGTGTGAGAAGCAGCTTCTCTGGCACCTCAGGAGACACTCAGTTGTCAAACTAATCCCAGAGACTATCAGTTTCCATGGTTGGAAGGCTTTATTGGCGCAAATATAGATTGGGGGGGTTATTAGGATTAGTCATTCTATCTGAACACAAGGTGGCACTGCAGGAATGGATTTTATACTCAGTTTCGTTCTTTGTCTGAGTTTATGCTTTTTGTGGTGTTCTTAATAGGCTACAGAGGGTATTTTTCCTTTCATATCAATGTTTTCAGGAATTAGTATGGACATTTTTACTGTAAAATGAATAGAAAGCAACAATAGCAGCATGGCCTAACTGATCCCAGGCTCTAGAATTTTTTGTCTGAAAAATCTAAATAATCACGCTTCAAATACCAACCCTTCTGCCTCCTGAAAGCTCTCTCTTTCTTTGATGTCTACAAAAATTTGGTATGTTGAGATTGTGGAGTATCCAGTCTGTTGACTATCTTGTTGACCAATATGGGCATCTTTTCATGTTCTTTCTCATCCATCTGCTGTTTCTCTCAGTTTTGGTTTGCCTTATGCTTAAAGTGTAAGCTCACTGGGCCAGAGGCATTATTTTCATTCTGTCTTTTATAGCACCTCACACAATGCTCTCCAGTACGTGATAGGACTTCCAGCAGCTGTTAAAATGCACATTAATTGCAAGTCAAAATCATGCTTTTGTTATTGCCAGTCTCAACAAAGTCATCTCAAAGACGATATATATCCAAATGCATGATAGCCAGTTAAAAATTTATAAATGGAAGACAAACTTATTTTATTGCCAGCTCAGGTGTGGTGTTTTCAAATCTCTTTTGGTTGCAAATATAGTAGAACAAGTTGTTCTACTTACTTTGTAGCTGATTTTCTGGAGAGCTTGATTCTTTCCTTGCCACATCGTGTAGTACTTATGAAAACACTTACATGTGGTCACTGTTCTCATTGTTGGATTGCATGAAATGTACCATGCACRTGCAGGGTTTTTCTTAAGTGCTTTTTCTCAAGGTTTTCATAAATACTTGTCTGATTGATAGAGCTGGAAATCCTATGGTCAGCCATAAGCATTCAGAAGTCACGAATTGCCCTTCACAGTCATGGCATTATCTTACTAAACACAATATATTTATTTCTTCTTACAGTCCTGAGCCTGAATGTTGTGACTGTGTTTTACAAGCCTGTTTTTTAAGGACACAGTATATGCTTAGATGGTAGTTTTGAGCCTTTTTTCACAGTGCTATTAAGCTAGAAACATTTTTGTTGCAAAATCTGAAATACTGAAGTGATCAGTTGATCCAGGAGCTGAAACTTTAAAAGAAGAAAACACATTCTGAAACATAATAAAAAAATGACAGCTGGAAATGTTCAAAATTTTGATCACAGAACTGCCATGGCACTAAAGCCTAGCACTGGAGGTTTCTCTATACTTTTCTGACAACATGCTTGCACAGCACAATGGCTAATATTAAGAGCACCATCTCTTCTCATGTGTTGCCAATACCTGTCAGGTGACAACACATTCCCACTAGTCCTGAGACAGATCAGAGTCCAGCTAATGACCTAAGCTAAAAACTTGCCTCCTAGTTTCAGTCAGTTGTGCCAACACATGTCAGTGAGATTATGTCAGATAGTCTTATCAGTGAAATTTTATACTGTTTTCAAATAAAAGCTTGCTAGTAATGGCTCATGGTACTCCACAAGAAAATTTGAAAGCTGACAAAAGTCCATTGATCCAAAAGACCCTCAAAGCCATTTCTCAGCTATTGCTAATCCTGTAGGCAGGTGTTCTTAGGTGTCTACACATCTCTCCTTGGCCATGCACAAGGCCACCTGCATGCTGAGGATGAATGTCCCTGGGCTAGAAAGCAGTGGAGAGTCTGTCTTAAACAGTAATCTTGGGTACTTGAAGTTGTATTCTCAGACTAGGCATTTCTCTGACTGAAATTGTCAGAGAAAAATGAACCCATTGATATGTTTGTATTGTACCTAAAAGAGAAGCTATCTAGACATGATTCTGTTTTTTTCTGGTGTATGGGAGAACACTGTCTCTCTTGTTGAAGCTTTTTGTTTTGTATAAATAACTAGACTATTCTTGCAGTCAGAGAAAAAGAATCAGGGGGTTTTCTAGTGTTTGGGACACTTTGTTCAGAAGCAGGGTCAAATCACTCCTCCAATAAACACTCTATATATACAAGTGAAGAAACTGAGAGAGGTTTTCCCTTAGACTCAGATGGGCTTGGGAGATCTGAATCCAGATAGTTGCTTTGGAGCAAGGGTTTGAACATGATAATCCATATCTCAGGTAAGTCTTCTGATCCTTAAAGAAACATACATCCGTATGCTTTCCTGTATCTTGTATTGGGTTCTGCATCTTGTATTGGGACCCACAAAATTCAGGCTCACTGACAAGGCTGGAGACAGATCACTTCACAAGACAAGTCCTGCTTTGGAGTTTTAGCTTGTGTTGGATCTCTGAGCAGCTCATTTGCTCTCAGGTTGCACTAGCCCTGAGTACACGTTGTGCACGCCACTCAGTGGCTGCTCAAGATCCTGCGATAGCGAAGCAGCAGTTTTGAAGGTGTCAGTGGTGCCGAATTAGCATATAAGCACCTTTTTTTTTTTTTTTTTTGGATGATCGAGGCCAAAGTGCCTAGGAATTCGCTTGTTGCAGATGTCAGCTCAGTGGCATGTTCTGGGAAGGCTTGGAAGAACTCTGCTTTATAAAGAGGATGCAGGTTTGGGAGTGGTTCATACCTGAATAGTTGCAGGCTTTTTTTCTGAACTAGTTTGAAATGTGATGGCAGCAGAACTAAAAGTAAATACAGAAGCTGTATGTCTTATTTTGTTCAGTTTTACTATTTTCAAATATGTGAAAATGAAGCCTGGAGAGATTTATGTATATTTATTAAAATACTTAACTAGGAAATCCCCAGTGAAATGAATCATCTTGCTTCTTATAGATCCAGAGTTGAGAGTTTCTTTGACAGTATCGTATTGAGAATAGAATAAAAATATGTATTTACTGAGATTTTTTTTCATGTGCCAAACAAGTTAGGAATGTATTGTCATGATTTGCTCTTTACACTGTTGACAAGTGTCTGATTTTCCTTTTGGGCATAGTAATCATCAAATTAAATTAACATATCCTGCATGTTAATTGCAGTGAACATCAGTTTGAAACCATTTTGGAGATATTAGGCTCAGTTCACTCTTTGATAAGATAACTAAGATAGCTAAACATTTCACATTGCTTCTGTTTCGATCTTCAGTCTCCCTGCTTTATAAGGAGACACCTGGTAATTGGGTAATAAAACTTGGAAAGGTGATAATGGTAGGCTTATTTTAGAGGGTTTTTTCTTTAATTATAAGATAAAATACCAGCAATCAGAACATCTCAAAAAATGATAGTGCCTGGAAATCAACAGTAAAGACTGTCAGTGCAAAAGGGTTAACTCCATTCTTTTCTGATTTGGACTAGCAAGTATGTTAGTGGGTGGACTACAAGAGAAGCATATTCTTGTGGCTTATTGAATTACCGTCAGTCAACTGAGTTGCAGTAGCTGACCATGTGCCAAATTGCACAGTAAAGCATATTAGTTTAAACCACTTTCACTGGAGTTTAAGCTAATGTATTTTGTCTTCTGTTTGGAGCAGGCAGTGAATGAACACTGGGCCAGCTGCAGTGACCCAGCTGGTTGGGAGGGCAGTATCTCACCTGGGCATGACTGTGTGACCTTTAGTCTCAGGTAATTAAACCATACCTGTGCCTTGTACCTGTCATAGCAGAGTGATTTTAACCTGGAAAGTTCGTGGTTATCAGAAACAGAAAACTGTAATAATGAAAACTGAAAGTATACGAAGTTTCCTAATGGTAATTTAGTGGATCTCAGCTTGTTTAATACAGGGTCAGAGCAATAGCATGAATAGCATGAATGAATTTTGCAGGAACAAAGGCTCTTTTAAATAAATATTTACAGTTGTTGGTTTCCTGTAGTTTGTCAAGGAAAGAGCTTCACATACTTGGTTCATCTACACTCAGTGATATAATCTCTTTACTTCACCACCAGCCCCAGCAGTTCAGGACAGCTCTCTTCAGACAGCTGCCTGCCATGTGTAAATAGTAAGTTCCATCCAGAAACAAAATGGAGAGAAGCTTAGTAAAAACAAGAATGACTGAAGGCACAGATAGGATTTACTGGGGCACCACAAGCACTAGAACAAATGGGGTCCCTGAAGCAATGGTGAGATTAGGAAACCTGCCATTCATGGCCAGTGATAGCCGCCTGTCATGCAGCCATGCTGTTTGTCTAAAATTTGTGACCCAGTGGTCACATTTTCTTCCCAGCATCATCTTAGAGGGCCATAGAACAGATCGCAGTACTGACTAATATTTCAATTTATATTCATCATAAAATAAGAATGGAATATTAGATTACAGTTTCACAATAATTCCGTAATTACACAATTTTCTTAAATAACTTCTTAGAATTTATATCATTGCTATTTTCTAAGTTTGTAGCACATGTATAGTAGAAGTCATAATAAGGTTTGCACCTATGCTTTAGTCTGGTGTTTTCTTATTTTCTGAGCACTTTCCCATGCCCCCCTTAAAAAAACTTTAAAAAACTACTCATTTCTCAGCAACAGCACTGTGGTTGTGATTTCTAATTAGCGCAGTGCCTGTGGTGAGTGGTATACAGTGATGCTGTTTCACTCTTCTAACATGAGATAAAAGGTCCTAACACTTTATACTTCTCAATAAAGACAGACTATGGGTTGTTTTTCATATTAAAAGAATTGTTTTCACTGGAATGAAACAAAGGATCACAACCTACTAATGTACTCCCATTGTTTATTGAACTTATTAGTGGAGTCTCTGGACATTTACAACCTTACGGTAAGGAAGAGGGACTGAGCAACAGAGATAATTGTAAAAAGTCTGATAGGAGATTATCTTCCAGGAAGCTCATACAACACTTCAGAGCCATTTTGCAAGCAATTTGACATGAGCAGGCATTGGCAGAACTCACATTGTTTAAAATCTGATTGTTATTACTGGTAGCTCTTCTGATTATTGTCTGTTGACTTCCATCAATGCTTGTGTAGCTTTGCCTTTTACAAACCAAAAAGAGAGCAAATGTGTATGTACAGAAAGGGGAAAAGAGGCAGCTAGGGACTCTGTAACTTCCCACCCCATGAGTACCATGTATACTCTGCATGCACTGGAGTACGTGATATGGGGGTATCATCATGGCCGCACAGCCCTTTTATCTGTGTGTCCTGCTCCGTAGATTTTTGAATTCACATCCACCAATGTTAACTGTCCCACAATGTCATTTGCTCTAACTGGGTTAGAGCACACACAAATGCCATCAGGCAAATTCAGAATACAGAAGGAGCAAAGCCAGCCCTCCTGGCTCTCCTGTGCCTGCTCTCCCTTCAACCCCCTGAATTAATCTTAGATTTGGCAAATGAAGGAGATGGTTCTGTGGACCTCATCTTGTGCTTCTTCTTTAGGCAAATCACTATCAGAGTCTTTGAAAGTTTTGGGTGAATAAGGACTATACATATCTCAACAGGACCCATTTTAATAGATGAGACTAGCCTAGCTCCAAAACAGCACAATTTGCAGCCACCATACCACCCTTTCTGTGTTTTGAAACCAAACATTTCAAAATGTGTAAAATAAAGCTGTAGTCCTAAAACCATATTCAGTCATCTTGACACCTCCTGGACTTTTTGCTCGCAAGAAGTTCTGCAAAAGAGAAACAGAATTCCAGCCATGAAATCATTACAACCATCAGGCTTGAAAATGAAACCACTTAGTTGGAAGTGACAGTACAGAATAAGGACTCTAATTCGCCTCATTTTCTGTGAGGTTCAGTATCCAGGTATCTTCTTGTCTGTCAGTGCAGCTCCTTAGTGCTATTAACACAGTGAAGTATAGTGCATACAATGTATAGTGGGGTCAGTTCCCAAATGAACTTAGCAAATGCTTGTCGGTCTTTAAGAGGAGAACAGGGTGTAATGAATGAGTCAAGGCTGCATTTTTGTCTCTGGGAGAGCAGAGCAAGATGAATTATTTGGAGGACCTTTATTATATAAGCTAGAACTATGTAGCAAAACAAGGGACTATTCAGCCTTAACTCCTAGAGAATAACCATTAGTTCATTTTTGCTGAGATGTATATTAAACCTGTACCTCTTGAATCCACAGTCAATTGGTAGAAGGTGGGGGGGCTTTGAGTTAAAAAAAGTAATCGGAGCTGCTGTGTTTGGGAAGTCTCTAGGCCTTAAGGGCAGATTTATGTCATCCATAAAGATGAACAGCCTAAAATTGCTGGCATTTGAAGAGGTGTACTAATATTACAGCTGATTTGGTTTTGAACCAGTCAGACAATCTCCAGGTTCTGAAAAGTGGGGAAAATCATCTCTTCCTATTCATCTCTTACAGTCACTTGCCTCTCAGGAAAGTGAGAATAGGTTTCTTCCAAAGAGGATAATGCTCCCATTCATTGGCCCTGCATTCCTTATCAAATCACAGGTATCTTCCTTTCCCTTCTAAGGTCTTAGAAACTTAGTTTTCTGCCTTACTAATTATTTTTGGTAGTAGCCTTTGACTTTGTTGCACTGACAGTATCAGCAGTTACCACTGCCTGTTCTACTTTTTTCTCAACAACTGAAAAAACATACAAGATACCGGTGRCTTCAGTAGCAATGGTTACATTGCATATATCTCATAAGCAACAACGGAAGTGTGCTTTTAAACTAACTCAGTTTACAAAGGAGAAATACTTGCCTCATTAGTAAAATGACAACTAAAGTATGTATGTCAGATAAGTATCTACCTAATCTAGCTAGTAATATCTGCAAACCACAACATCTCATCGCCAGATCAGTCACAAATGTGTTTGCCAGATATGCGAGTGTGAAACAGAGCCCTGCAAAATTCTTCAGGCAAAATTCTACCAGAAACATCTATTGCTATTTAGTAGCTATAGCGAAGAGCTCCTTGTTAAGGACTGACAACTGTTCACTTATGCAGAGAGTGTTTGATTTATCCAGCTGTCCAAAGATAAAATCCCTGTGGATACGTTAGAAACTTTTTCAGTTTCTACAGTATTGATCACCCCAATGTCATGGCTTACATGCAAAAATCTTTGATTGTTAAGGAGTTAGGTTGTACAGACTTGGGGCATCCTGGCATCCCTATTTTACAGGATTATATTGTAACCATTCAATTTAACTTTTTTCCCCCAAGACACTTCCAATACTACTTTATTTTCACTTTCAAATATATATTTTTTCTCACCAAGAAGGTATCTTCACACAGATGTAAGCACACCCATTGATGTATTTATATACTAGTGATCTAGGCCCATTTGAATTGTAATGAAAGACAAGCATGTACATGGATTGGATTATTGCACCTCATTTGGCAGGGAGGAGGAATTTCTTAAAATGTGCTATCACTTGTCATATGAGCCCATTCAGGTTTTCTTAAATACATAGAGAGCAATACTGCTGCAATATCTTTATTGTTATTGACATAGAGTTATTATATTTTGCAGCTCGTGAATTATTTTGAGGAATTGGCTTATGATAGCCAACTGAGAGACTAAAACTAGAGTAAAGAATAAAGAGAAAGGAAAAAATATTAAAAAGAGACTAGAAACTCTGCAGCTTTAGCAGCTAGAGTGCCACATATGCTTTTTGGTTGATCTTTTTAAAGTGCAGGATCCTGTTGGCACTTGTTCCAATATATTTGCTCTAATCTTCAAAATATTGAGCTGAGAGGAAGGTGTGGCAGAGTAAAGGAATGTGAATTTGAAACACTTAACAAGCCTTTTAAAGAGGTTTATAAGATATGCTTAGATTTTTATCCCCTAGAATTTTGTCTTTGAGTTTCTTGAATTTGTTTTCTTCTCTTTCACAACTTTTCTTAGAAATGATTTTGTTTATTAGGTAAAATGTGGACCTTTTTGGTGGACCTTTAGTGTTCTTGTTCTTATGAGTCATTGCCTTTTTTGTATCGCTTAATTTTCACTGTTTAAATATTTGCATTAATATTGATTCCCCCAAATACATAGATACTGCTTTCCCCATATCAAATCAAATTTAGCTGGCTTCCCTTAGTTGGGACTGTTCTAGGTCTTCTTTTCCTTCTGGCTCCAGCAGAGCTGTCTGTTGCAGTTCTCTAAGTTTCTGCTCATCCTCCTGGGACCAGGCTCTGCAAGGGGTAAGCCATTCCCACACATCCACAGCACAGACTCTGTGCTCGCTGACTGCTGCAGCAGCCCAGCATTTCCCCAGGGAGAGGACTAAAGCATCTCCCTCACACAAAACCCCTCTGTTYTGCCTCAAGAAGAGAGTGAGTTGCGTGTGTTTGTGTGTTTGCATGTGCAGAGACAGATTATTGTACCTTGTTGTTTACTTAGTGGTCAGTCTCTCACAGAATTGAATGACCTGGAGTTGTTGACAGCCTGAAGTACTGTAGACTACTCTGGGACTTTGCTGGCAGGGTTTCAGCTCTGTTAGGACATGTTAGGAGATACAGAGGTGGAGGAGCCTCTGGAGCCTCACCAAAACCGAGCCAATATCTGTGCTCTTGTTCTCCAAGGCTCCACTGCAGGCATGTGAGGGTTGCCTGCTGCACATACATGAAGCATTAGGCAGCCGATGAAGCTCCCAGAGCAAGTGCTGGCTTTGAGAAGTGCAGCTGTGTGGAAAAACTTCATTCAAATTGCAGGTTGACCAATGTAAAAGCAAGTAAAATGACATACTGATGTTGAATACCCTCTGAAACATAGATTGCAATCGTTTACTTCCACAAAACTAAGTGCTTTCTGGACAGATGTTCTCATGTTGTTTAAAATTAAAAATATTACCAAAAACAGGAGATTATTTCAGTTATGACATCTTTTAAATGATTTGGCTGTTTTTATGAGAGATAACTGACAAATGATTTATGTGTTTGAATATTGTGCTTTGGAAAAGTCACTTGCAAAATTAGTAAGTCTAATAATATGTATTTCAGAAAGGGTAGCAGGAATTAATTTACTTCCYAGAATGTTCATTGATTTCTGGTGAGTAATGCTTCATACTCAGAGAGTGATTAGCAGTATGTTTAAATCTCCCACCATTTATCATAACTAAACTCACCACCAAGTGCCAAGCATATTCAGATGTACTCGTAGCATAACAATTTTTGCTTTACAAAACTATCTGCAAAGTTCTGTATGCCCCTAATAGACTGTAAGCAATTATTATTAATGAGACTTTTAAATATTTCTTTCCATTGTTTTGGAGGGTGTTTCAGCACTGCATTGCTTCAGTTTATTTGAAACCTTAAGGAGTTTTTTAACAAAAAAGATGCAGATACCTATGCTACCATTTAACAGTCTTTTTTAAAGTTGCATAGCCATCCATTCTGAGACCCTCTGGCTGTGTTCAGCATAAGATCCAAGAGAGCTGGGAATGTGGGGGAAGTGTAATTTCTTGTGGTTTGTGTGGCCTGTTACAACAATCCTACAAAGGACATTTGCAGAGCAAGGGATACCTGGGGTGTAGTAGCTATCTAGACAGTCTCAGCAGTCTAATAATCTGATACCATCTTAATAGCAGCTGACTGAAAATATCTAGTACAATAATTTCCTGTACGAAAATGTTTTTACTGCAAAATCAAAACATATTGTGAAATATGCACACTGTAGGTACTTTTAATTCTTGAGAGAAAAGATTGTTTTACTAACAGTGAAGTATTTCATTTGATTTTACTGTTTTAACTTTTAAGTTTAGTGTATCTTTTACTGTAGCCATGGTATTTCATTACTGAATGATGAGACTGTTTCATCTGAAGCTTGAATCATTGAATTATTTTCCAATTTCAGCTCAAAATTCTTGTTTTCCAATTGTCTCATTCCATTTCTCTGAGATTCAGCGTGTCTGTTTCTTTGTTTTTTTAGTCACTCGTATTTCTTGGCCTCTTTTTAGTGTCTATAGTACAAGGATGTTATTTCTCTTAAGTTTCCCCATTCCTTGACTTGTGACAATCCAAATATAGCTCTGAATTCCAGAGTCAGAAACTTCTCACTCCAAGCTGTTTTTTGGGGTTGACAAAAATCTACAGATTTTTTTCTTACCTATTTAAATCTTACATATTTAAGAAATGATATAGAAAGACTGAAAAGTATTGCAGGATTTTAATGGCCATATTTGGAGGCAGAAAGGCCACTGGGAGAAAGATGTCTTAGAGGCTATCCTACTTGCATAAAATGTTAATCACATGGGATAAGATCCAGTCTGCCTTTCTGTCTTGCGTCTAGGTTTTGCAACTCTGTATCTGACCATCTAGCATGCACCTGAATTTTAAATGTTTAGTGAAGAAGTCCTCCTAAAATAAGCACCTATGTTCCCTGTCAGATGAATGGAAACCTCCAAAGTGCTGTAGAGAGGCATCCTGTATACTTGAATTCAAGCATATAAATAGGTCTTTATCATTCAGCTCAGCAGTTTAATACAAAAGGTAAGTTTTACTTTAGTAACTCAATAGGTAGATCTCTCTCCTGGTGAGAAAATGAAATGGGAAAATGAAGATCTGCTTATGTAGCAGTCACATCACTGGCATGTGTATAAGAGAAAGTGGGATGTGATCTGTCCATAATTCCATTCAGAAACATTCCCAGGAGCATTTCGTCTTGTGCCATTACTGGGGTAGACAGTTAAAAAATGGTTATTTTTGAAAACTTGCTTAAACTGGAAACCATAAAAACAAAGAGAATCTCTTAGCAAACACATCTGCCTCACTTTAAAGGGCAGGTATCTTTTTTTTTTTATTTATAACAAATGAATTATGAATGGTTCTTATGCCAGTTCTGCAGCAATACTTATGCATGCGACTTTAAAGACACGGGGTTTTCTTCGTAATAGTCCAAAGGGAACACTGTCAGTAATCAGAATTCTATTTGTACAACAGTTTCTGTCTGATGAGAAAAAGATAAAATGCTGATATTAATATTTTAACCTTAGTAATTTGAAATWACTGTTCAGCATTTTTCAGTAGTAATTTGAGAGACCATCCTCAAACAAATAATGAAAGAAAAAGAGATTTTAAAGAATAAACATGAATCATGATAGAAATTAGTTCCTTTAGGGGCATGGAGCAAACCTGTTTTTGCAAAGATGATGGACAGCATAGCTCCCTAAGCCAGCTGTTTTGAATAGATTCCAGTTTGACATGGGTTGACATTATTAACTCTATGGATGTGAAAAAGACTTGAGTCCAAAGAAGACTTGAGTTTTAGAAGCAAGTAAAAGAACACCCACAACCAGAATTGGACAGGCACGTTCCTGTTACTTAGAAGAGATTTTGATACAAAAGTTTTCTACAGTAGTTCATTATTGTAGGAAAGGTTGCCATCATAATGAAGTACCCAAAGATAATAGGAGGGGAAAAGCTGTGCCTGGAGCAGCCCTGTGCCGGCACAGCCCAGGGTGACAGCTGACAAGCCGCACAGCCGCAACTGCTGCCCAGCACTGGAAACCATTCAAGCTGCTTTGGTATTTGCTTGGGGAGAGGACAAGAACTGGTTTCTTTGGCAGTACAGGGCTCATTTCTGTCTTTTCATGCATTCAGCTGGGAAATGAAAAAGTACGTGACTGAGCTGCATATAGCAAGGGTTGATAAGGGCCAGAAGTGTATTACTGTCTAGTGTGTGTCCAGAAGTGCTGCAGCTCAGGTGCAGGTGAGCAGTGGCATTCGCCTCCCGGCCCCTCTAGTCCCTTTCCTCTGCCTCCCCCTTCCCAGGGCTGGCAGGGGTGTCCTTGGGTGTCCAAAGACATGTAGTCTTTGTTGCAATTTTGTATTGCTTTCAAAGAAAAAGTAATTAACTTTTAATCCACTTACAAGGTAAAATCCAGCATGTTATTTGATTACTTCAGTACTTCTAGATTGCTTTTGTTTTAGGTTTTCAATGTTTTGGGCTTTTTTCAAGAGTTAAGTGTGATTTTACAATAAGCATTTAAAGTCCATGGAAGAGTACAAACAGATCCATAGAAAGTTGTTTAAGATGATACATATGAACCATAAAAGTAAAACTATTGATTCAAAATGTTTATTGGGAAAGAAGCTGAGAAGATGTGTGGATGTTTATAAATTATGGATATTTCACATAGCTAAATATTGCCAGTGAGCCTAATGTTTCCTCTTTTAAATTTCATTTCAGTTTTTATGTCTTTTCTAGCACATTATAGGATTTAAAAAATGCAAACCATTACTAAACAGGAGATTCACTGGTGTACTCTGTTCTGAGATGAATGTCAATTTAAGTGCAGAAAGCAGCAACTGTTCAAGAGGATTATAAAAGTCAATATTTAGACTATTATCGGTGTCTAATAAAGCTGGTTATGGAATAACATTTAGCAGTTATGTCAAGTGTATAGAAGCAATGGGCTATTTGTCTACAAAAAAGGCTCAGCAGAAGAGCATTGCTACCAAATATTATCAGAATAACCAGTGCTACCACAATCCCTCCTGCTTGAAGGAGTGTGTGTTTCTATAAAATTAATCAAACTGTGTTGATATTTTCCTGTTTAACAGGATTAAAAACAATTCTATCAATCCAGTAAGCATCCTTCTATCCCTGTGTGTTCTTGAAAATCTTTATCTTCAGTTATTATTTTTTAGAAGTCTTTGGCTCCTAAAATAGTCAAGGAACATTTTAAAATGCTATTCTTGTATTTTTTAATGATTTTTTGTAAAAAAAAAATTATGAAAAGCTTTTGTGTGCTTGCATCCATCCAGCACCTGGAACTAACTGCTGAAAGCTGAATTTTAGGGCCAGGCATTTCAGGTTAGTGAAGCACCTGAAGATGCAGAGAGACAGCTGTTGTTATCAAAGGGGTTTCATGGGCCTAAATCTCATCTACTTCCATTAATTTCAGTGCAAATTAGGCATATTACCAGCTTCTGAAGTTCCTACTGTATACATGTCAGTGTCTTCAGGTTTCTGACTATCTTTCAATATCTGGCCCTCAGGGTACTTTATTTAGTTAACTGATATTTGTAATTTCTCATTTACTTGAAATTACGCTCAGAAGCCATTCCAGATTTTTTTTGCAAGATCAGTGTTAAGGTTACAATGACTTAATCTTACAGTATTTCCCACTGGGAAGGTGAAATATTAAGACACTAATATTAAGATTTTCCTCTGCATGTCCTTTTCAGCCCTTCGTGATACAGCTGCTGAGTTCTTTTCAACAAGTTGGCTGTGCTCTGAACAACAAGCTTTCAGGTCTTCAGATATTGCAGGAGGAGCACATATTCCGTGTTGCACTGGGAGCAGCTTCTCTCTGGGGTGGGTGGTCTGCCCCTCTCTGCAAGGGCGATCAGGACTCACCAGTTTGAACCCTTGAAGCAAGAGGAAAAGAAGACAGCACAAGTGGTGGAGAAATTAAGGAAAAAGGGTAAAAGACACTTTCCTATTAAAAAGCATTTCTATTCTATACAGAGCACATACCAGCATGCATTACCCTGACGCCTGCCTTGCAGAGGCATTCTTAATAGCTATCCATCTCTCTTCCTCATTGTAACTGAAGAGAGAGCATCCCTGCTTATACTATGGCACATCTGTATACACAGAAGTAAAACACATTTTTATATTTTCTAACTTAAAAATGAATTTCATTCAGTGACTTATGTTGGTTGAATTACCCCCAAAATTATGTCCTTGCTATCAGTTTAGAATCCAAGTCTAAATATGGCTTGGTTAGACTTTTCATCCATAGCCTGCTTCATTTCATTCCTCTGCCAGGATATGATCATTTCATGATGCTCATTCAACAGCACGTCCTTTTCAGCACTTCAGTAGACCAGAAATCAAGTCATATGTGGCTTTTCCCCCAAAAAAAGAAGTCAGAATTATTCCTTTCACACAATTTTGTGAAATCAGAAAAAGAAATTGCAGTAAGAGGTAGTTTTAAATAACAGATTTCAAGTTTCAAAATAGTCTTCTTGTGACAGCTRAGAAGTGCTACTGCAGCTCAGCTTTTGGGTGCATCTGCAAAATCAGTGAATGAAAAATCAGTAAGAGTAAGGAGAATTGTTCATTCAGCTAACTGCATTAGTGGGGGGACCCCGTCAACAAAACAAGGAAATTTGAACAGTGCCTTTTGAGATGCAAACCAAATGTAGTTGAGTGGATAGGTTTTTGTCAATTCAGAACTTGAAATAAATAATAGTACCTACCCAAAGCTATGTGTGGCAATAAAATGATCTTAAAATCACATATTTTAAGTCTTGTGGGTAGTACTGAAAATGGCTGTATATCCTTAGAGATCTCTGAGGAGAAGTGCACCTCAGCGGTTAGTCATTGATCAGATTTTTGTCTAGGAGAGACCTGACACAGCATTAGACTTACTTGCAAAAGTCAGACAGTGCATGTGTCACCTACAGCAGATCGCAGTTGTGATGCTGAGTTTGAAGTATCTGGTTATGGATTGCTCTCAGCAGCTTCAGAAAGAAACTTAACCAGTAGGTTCAGGTTATGCTATTTATCAGCACATTTGCTGAAGGGAAGGATCTCTTTTGTGGCCTGGGAGCCAGGAGGTCTGGATCTATTCATGACCTGTTCTGTGACCTTGAACAAGTAAGGTTAACCTCTCTGGGCTTCTATACAGCTGGTATTACACCTATACTCAGATAAAAGCATTGCAAAGTGTTATTAGTGTAGTCATTGCGCTTCTTTTTTGAGGGCATCTTCACCTTCAAGGCAAGGGAAATGTCAGGAGGACAAGCAAGAGAAAGTTTGTTTTTTTTCCTCATGCAGTCGTGTGTTAATAACAGCCTCATGTTCAAATGTGCTCAATTTTAGTGTTACAGACATCTTTCTTCAAAGGAGTAAGTGTCACCCTGCATGCAGATGGCTCAGCATTGTCTTCCCTCCACCTCTTCCCAAAGCTTAAGGTCTATGAGGAGGTGCCACTCCTCCCTCTTTACTGGGCATCTATTTGATGCTCCATCCAGGCCCTAAGCAGTCAGCACACATCACCTGAAGGCTCCTTCTGAAGCTTGCTCTGTCCCCAGGGCAACTCTGTGCAGAAGTGGGAAGCAGAGGGATTGCTTTTAACCAGTTTCTGGTCGCAGTAGCAGTAGGTTATACAGTAATGCTGCTTACAGGGCTGTGATTTTCTATACAGGACATCCCTCATGGACAGGCTGCTCAGGGGGAGATGTTGTGCACTCCCACACCCGCATGTAGGTCCCCATCCAGACTATGAGGCATCCCTAGACTCCCAAGGGACCTTGCTGCGAAGCCCCAGTCCTCAGCAACCCGCATGGCCCTGGCTGGATTCAGCAGGGGCTCTGCTGTTCTCCTCGTGCTGACAACAGAAGGCAATAAACAGGGTCTATTAGGCTGGTCTAAAACAGTGGTGTTTCTGTTAGTTTTCACTTGTTGGAATTAAAATAAAACCATTGTATGGCAGATCCAAAGGCTGTGCATATGTGATGGCTGAGCAGTTCGTGTTTAATAAATAATACTGTGAACCTTATGAATGCTCTTCAGTAGCAAACCCTCATGTAAACTGTTTTTGCTGAAAGAGAATTTCTGAGATGAAGCAGGAATGGGATTATCTCTTATCTATGGACAGTAGAGGGCAATATAGTTACTCAAATCTCGATAGCAACAATTGCAGTTTGAAGGTTGTAATATACTGACATTTTTAGTAGCTTACCTGAACAGTCCATCCACTGYTAATCATACAGATTTCTGCAAATCATACAAAGGACACTCATTCTTGGTTGTATGTTAAAAAATACATGACTAAGTAACATTATTATATCTGAACAATGCAAAAAGAAAGGATCACAGATTTGATTTTCATTTCATATTATGACAAATTCTGAACCCATCCCATTCTGAGCTAGACTTACAGTTCAGGCTGTGGATGGGAATTCACACAGAGGTGACTGAACATTTTCTTTCTGACCACAAAGCAGATGTAAGATAGTATTTCATTTTGTCTCTAGCTACGTGCAAGATAGTAATAACAATGTACTAGATAATAATAGCAAAACCAAAAAAACAGGTTAAGGAAACTGGATCACTGAAACTAGTTAAAAATGACAGTGTTCTATGTGCTGCTCTGGGGGTGGCTTTCATGGGAGAAGAGGTGGGTGGTTTTGATTTTCTGCTACCCTGGGACAATGGGAAAATAATAGATGGAACATGAAAATTAAGAGCTGTTTTCTTTGCTGTCTGAGACAGGGAGCTATGAAAGTCTGTCCATATTAATATTACAAGGGATAGAGCAGTGTTTCTATTAAGCTGTTCTTCTATGATTTCTCTTTCCTGCAGCAGCTCTGACAGATAGAACAGCAGCAGAAGGTAAAAAAATAAAATGAGTTTACCTGGATTTTTACTGCAGGGCTTTCATCACAGAACAATGGTGGGAGGCACAAATAATAGGAACACACTGCCATCAGGCAGAAAATTATTAATGTAGAAAACGGTCTTAAGATCTCAAACATATGATATCACATGCTGTATAATAGAGTTTAGCTATCCCTGGCTCTCATAAGTTTCAAACAACAGCTGAGAAGAAGTCCTAATGCCTGAGACCACTGTGAACTCTGGTTTTCCAACCTGAAGCAAATTATGGAATTGCTGTACCCACCCCCCTAGTTGTGGCACTATTATTTCTGCTTTGCGTTTTAGGAGTTTTACATCTTTGGCTGCTCACAATTCTGTGAGCAATGAGTTGAATGAACTTCTTATACTTTGGATCTAAAATCAGATCTGAATTTTTCAGATTTTGCTTTTTCAACAGTTGACAAACTCAGCCTTAGCCTCTACTAAAGAAGGTATTGTAGATGTGGCTGCCCTGGGAAAGCTGTATCAGCAACCTTCCTAAACATACACTTTACCCAGGAGATCTTTTTGCCCATACAGCTTATAGCAATTCCCAGAAAAAAAAGTAAGGTAGATCAACAAAAGGATTTCCTGCCAGTATAACAACTATACTGGGGCTTTTTCTGGTTTAGTTGTATACTTTAAGGACAAGATATTTTTTAACAGTCCTAACAGGTTCAGTTACTCCAGTGGAACCTCTTAAGTGTAGATCAGGTCTTATCAACACCAGGAGAGTATCAAGCAGTAGCAAGCTTTCTGCTCCACCGAAGCCTAAACAGGAGGGACAAGAGATGCTTTCCCTTTCCATCTGAAAATCGAGGGAAGGAACAAACTCCAGATTTTTCTGGTACTACAGTCTCTACAGAAACATGGGGCATGTCCATCCCTAAAATGAAAGTGTGACTTTAGCTACTTTTGTCCACTTGCTCCCACTAACTGGCATGCATTTCCCATAGCTGTGAGGACACAGGTTTTAGCACATACAAGCACCCAGCCTACATACCGAGATGCCCAGAGGCTCCTGCTGCCATAGCTTGTGCAGAAGCACTGCTGCCGTGGTCCTTTCCTTGCCATGGCTGCTCGGCCCAGCATGGCCGACCCAGCCCTGGGACCAGCTGAGCCTCCAAACCTGCCTTCACTGTGAGGTGCCCACAAACCCGCAACACCCTGCCCCAGCAGCATCTCAGTCCTGAGGGAACCGGCCTTTCGCRCTGCCTCTGCCATGCTGTGATTTGTAAACTCTGAGTCTGCGCATTTTAAAAATTTGAGAACTCACGATGTCCCTCTCAATTGCAGATTTTTTGTTTGCACTGCCTTTCATTTCACCGCAGCCAGGCAGGGTTACTCTTGTTTGCTGTCTTTTTTGTCACACAGCAGGCCACAGCAGGTGATAAGCTCCTTCGCACCTGCTTTGCCAGGAAGGTCTGTTATATGTTTACCTACCCCTCAAATTATAGTTTAAGTGTTTTGTTTCATCTTTTGGTTGTTAATAAGATTTCAAGCTGAAGCCTTTTCTCAGACAGCATTGTAAATGTTATTTCAATTAAACGCTAATGCATTAGTGGCACTTCCAGTGAGGTGAGATTGCTTGCCAGAGACATAAATGTTATTTACAATAAAGGCAGTTAATTGATGTTGGCATATGTGGCATCACAATGTTGAAACTCTATCTGCATGACTGCAAGTGAAAGCAGAGGTAAGCAGCAAGGGTTTCTTGACTCTCCCACCATTCCCAAGGTTGTGAGCTTTTGCTTCAGTTGTGGGGGGAACTTCACACTAGGGGAGCTGTGCCTTCCTTTCTGCATGGAGAGCTTTGGGCAAATTGCAGGAAACACTAAAACCAAATGATCATAGATGTCTATTGGCAAAACTTAGCCCTAGCTATCAGCTTTACTGTTCTGCCCCTCACAGGGTCTGCAGGGTCTGGTTACCAAAACCCCTTGCTGAGGAGAAAATGAGCCCTCCATCCCCTCTCCTCCTTTGCAGTGTACATACTTTAACCAGGCTGCCTTGCTAGCCTAGAAGCACTCTGCTTATTGCTGCTGTAGGGGCAGGGAAGAGAGTCCCTGGGAGGCAGGCACCCAAAGGGAGGGAGGAAAAAGTCTCAGAGGATTCAGGAGAAAGAAAAAAGCAGAGAGATATACTGGGCTAAAGAGAGTTGGGAAGAGGATGTCTCTTAGCTTAGCTTAGCTCAGCTCTGAGAAATACTAAGTTAATCATCCTTTGTATGGCACAGAAGCAAAGGGATGAGGCCATCAGTTTGTATGTGTGTGCTTTTTGCTCATTTCTTAGCTGCCCTAAACACTCTCAGAAAGAAGCCACAATAACAGAAATTAGATATTGATGAAACTTGTCTTGGAGAGCATTTTCTGAAAACAGTCTCAAGGTATTTTTCTTGAATTGTCTGAATACCTTCAGTCCCTCCTCTCTGCAGCAGTTTTATGAGATCATATTCTGCAGTGTGGTCTTGCTACTGTGTATTAGGTATTACTGATTTAATTCCTACCACAAAAGAGATGCCAAGGCATTTCCAACAATATACAGATACTCACATGAACTTGGACAGAAAATTAGGTTGACAGACCCAAACTAAGCAATATAATCATGAATAGATTTACAAATTAATAGTAATGTGGTAAATTTTGTCCTGGATGCTGGACTTTCTGAGAACTTAAGGTGTGTGTGACATTTTCCAGCCACTATCTCAAATTCATTTTCCTTCTAAAAAAGTAGACTGAGAATAGGATCCGTCTACAATAATATTGGGAAAATTTTTCATTCAATGGATCTTTGTTAAAGAACAAAAATTGGAAGTGATATATTCTGAAGTAAAACAATATAGTAATAATAGACCATATGGAAACAGTTGTGAGTCTTATGAATAACTGATAGGAAACAAATGTCTTTTTTTTGTCTCTTCCGCTAGTAAACACTTACAAAAAGAATCTGTCTTCTAATCATACTCTCACTTGGTGTTAGCAATAAACAGCCATTTGTTAACAATGATCTGTTTTGATAACTCTGTTCTTTGACATTTCAGGCTTTCTTTCCTTGAAAATGTTTCTCTGTGCTACCAAAAGTACAGTTAACTCTTCCTATGTCATTTACAGAACAGTTAGGAGTTCACCTCTTCATATTTATTTGTGCTATTCCACATCCAAAATAGTCAATAATCTCAGTTTTAACATGTGCTATCCTGGAGTGCTGTCCCAAATATTCAACAGTAACTCTTTACTGCTCAGTTATAAGGAAATGCTGTTTTTCGGCCTTCATAACTTGTGAAGGATTGGCAGATGAAAGTGTCAAGCTGCAAAACCATTGACTTGAAATGGAAGGACAGTGGTAGGGTAGAAGAATGGGAAAGGAACAAGGGGACATCACACTTGTTACAGGCTGGGGCACAAAGGAGTCACCCTATAGACAAGTAAGTGTTGTCTTTTGGTTAGAAAACAGTGTCAAAGAGCACAAACCATGAGCTACCACGGGACAATCTGGAGGCAAGGTAAGCAGCAGCTCTGTTGCCACTGCATATGGATCAAAAACAGGGATGTAAAACCAAAAAGAGAAGGCAAAAGAAAGGACCCATGGAACCACTGTGCATAAATCTGCGAGTATGATACAGTTATGCCTTATGAACAGCCACCTGGGGACTTCTTTGTGTCTCTCTTGACTAAGTTAGAGACATGAAGGGAAAGCCTGCTAGGCCAACTATAACTGAAGGCAGCGGCTTCGGGGATTTCCCTCTCCAGGGATTTACGGCCTCCAGTATTAACTACTTGCTTAGCAATATAACAGACAAAATGCAGAATGCATTTGAGAACTTTCTGTCACCTTTCCTTTACAGGGTGACCAAGGGTGGCAGGATCACCCAAACACTCCCAAACATAGTGTTTTGGTGCTGAAGATCCCACATTCACACCACTGTGGTAATGTTTAATAATTCTTTGTACTTTTATGAACACTCATCTAAATCAGAATTTCATAGAGAAAGTGAAGAATGAGGGAATTCATATTTATTTCTGGTTGAAGGGTGAAATCATGAACAAAACAATATTTACTCTCTCTGTTTAAATTGCTATTGCTTTTTTTGAAACTGAAGCTCGAAACAGAAGGCTTTGAAGCTTACCTTTGGTTGGTTATTTTAAGCATTTTGTGGGCTGCAGCAGAGTAGGAGGGTATCACTGGCAAATAAGCTTTGTAGTTCTGACAAGGAGTCTTGTGACATTTCAGAAAGTTGGATCCTTATGCAGCAAAGGGACTGATATGTGGTAGCACCATTTCTTATGTGTGAGCTTCTTCATTTGGAAAAGAAACTTGTTTGTTTGGTAGCAAGGCAACTTCTGCATCATCCTTGCAGATGAAGAGAGCTATTGGCTCAGGTTGTTTACATGCTAGTGCCATACAGCGTGTCCAAGAGACATACCATTGATTCTGCCTGAGGATCTGCTGGTAATCTTTAAAAATCTAGGTCCATATAGCACATTCTAAAATAGGAGCAGGACTGACACTGTTAGGCAAACATTTAATTTACAGTTACATTTTTTTCAAGGCTTCTCATAAGAGCTTTCGGACTTAGACATCTAAGAAACATGGAGGGTTTCTGTTTCTGGAAGTACCAAGACTAAAAGGAACTTAAACATGTAGGGACAAATGATTCACTCTCCCAGTTTTCGCTTCCCCCTCCTCTCTAAAATATGGAAAGACTATAAGGGAGCCAGCTTCTGTTAATTTGTCCATGCATCTTCCTCACAAGGCCTACAGTGGTTTCTTCTCAAAACACATATGAGAGAGAAACTCCCTATTGAGTTCATGCTCACTAAGTTTACATGAAAAATATGTGTTTTTTCTGAACTGCAAACTCACTGGGGGATCTTATGCAAGAAAGAGTTTGATACTATTACCCATAATAGCAAGAAAGAGTTTGACACAATTACCCATAATAAAGATTTTTTAAGTGGAACTTACTTGGAAAGGGTCATTGATGACATGCAATGCAGAATAAAATCCCAAACGGCTGCCCTTAAAGCTGTGCCAGCTCTGCAGAGCTAAGAGAAATACAGTYCTAAGTTGGTAGTTTCACCTGAAACCCCTTTGAATGAGGAATAGGGCAGGAATGTGCATTTTAACAATGACTTTGCTGTGACTCAGTAATAAGGAGAGTTGAGATGCACTTGAATTTCAGCCTCTGCACTGCATCATGCCCTGGAGATAGAGAACAAAATGAAAGAGATTTATGAAGCATAGAGGGTTTGAGATACTCGCACCCAAGAGCAACTGAAGTTAAATGTCAAGTGCACTCATTCCTAAAGGCAGAACTTGGTTTATGAACACATGCAATTTGGGGGCTGACTACAGAGCTTAGCAAATGAAGTCGGAAAAAGATGGCAAAGTGTACTTAAAATACCACAGATATAACCCAATGCACTGTYTGATGGCTGCTGTCCTACAGACTTTACAGCCCAGCGGAAATGGGGCTTCTTGAAACCTTTCTGATTTTCTTAGTCCATGAAAAGTGTGAGTCAAAATATATTTTTAGCTGATAAATAGTCAGTTTGGGGGAGTTTAGTCCTATCCCATATATTTGTTTCATGTTATTTATTTTTCCTGCCTAGTAAAAGGTGCTGCTAAAGAAATCATACTTCTTCTTAAAATGCAGTATTTTAAAAATATGTGGAGAGATAACTGGTCCTCAGTTTAAGGAGTGGAAGGAGAGACTTCATGTTCAATGTCTTTTATCACAAGGAATAAATAAATTCACAAGAGGCATAGCAAGTGGACACCTGCAGTACGGTGCTGTGAAATTTCTTTATTCCTTGTGATAAAAGAATAATTATAGTGTGCTTGTTTGGACTGGCTGCTTCCTCTTTTCCTTTTTCTATCCCTTTCCCAAGATCTTCAGGAGAAACTCCTGAAGATGTCCTGAGAAACAGCTAACAAAAGAGGTGAGGAGGAGAAAGGAGAGGTATTATTTCCTGTCTGAAGGGCTCACTGGATACTGTAACCCTTTCTTTCGTTCACTGGATGAAATCCTTCCCCCCATGACAAAAAATTTCATCTTCTCTTCAGTCCAGGCACAGATTGCGCCCAAGAGTTCTTTTGCACTGATGTTAATTAGCTTTGGATCAAACTCACTGCATGGAAAGATGTCTTCAGAGACAGCAGAAAGGTAATTTCCTCTGCAAACAGCTCTTCAGAACAACTAAAACTCTAAACTTTGGATTCCTGACTCCTCAGGGAGTAAGAGAACCAAAGGGCACTGGGTTGTCCCAAATCTTTTTCAGATACTACAAATAACAAGTTTATTCTACTCTGGATTTGTTCTGAATGATAGAAAACAAAGGCAGAAAGAGGAGCAGGAAAGAGCACCCTGCAGTGTCTGTGTACCTCTCTGCATGTGGCAGCCTGGGCTCTGGGTGCAGACTTTGCAGTGGTAGGCAAGGTGTCCGTTCGGCAGCAATCCCCCCTCCTCGGAGCAGGCCTCTAAAACTGCCTTGCAGAACAGGCAACTTAGCTCACCACTGCTGCATTGCCTTGGGAGCTCTCCTAGAGCCTGAATCTACCCTGGTCTTCTGTTTAAGATGGAGTGTCCTCTCCCCCCCTACCTGTCTTCTCACTCCTGGTACCCACCAGCATGTAAATTTTGCACTTATGAGAAAATGGCTGTGGTGAGGGAGCATTTTTTCCTCTTCTTTTCTCTAGCACCAACCTCTGAAATTAAAAAATGCAAATATAGCTGGTGAGACCTTTCTCCCTCCTGGGCTTCTCTATTTTATAATCCTACTGAGTTCCTTAATTAGCACATTCCTTCAAGTTTAAATAGCTAGTGCGATTTGTGAAGTTGTAACTGATAGTAACTACATTTCTAGGACTGTTGCCACATGTATATATCGTATATCTGAAATATTCACTATGTGTATCCTAATAAAATCAAAGCTTTGTGTTTGATTTGAGTTAGTTATTCAAAGAGAGCACAAATGATGTGCAGCCACACAGATGATATTCTTGCTCGGACTCTTTCCATGCGCTGTTTTTCCACCCTTTCGGTCACTTCCAGGGGCTCATGCCCTCCACGGCACGTAACCTTTTCTGTGCTTAATCGCTGCCTAGGTGATCCCACACTATCAACAGCCACACTTGACTGCAGCAAATACATCTAGCAATACTTCAAGCAGAATTTCTCATCTCAGCTCTGAAAGGCATAACACAGAGATCCAAATCAGATCCGTCCCAAAGTGATTGTAACAACCAGTCAAAATGGCTGAGTGGGAAAGAAAAACCCTATCATGCCTTGTGTAAAAGTCCAACACATTTTGGCTACTTAGAGTCCAAATTCTAGTACTCTGACAGAGGCCTGTCATCAAAGGCAGAGCAGCAGTTTCCATTTTCTTTATGGTAAAGATCAAGCCAAAGAGAAGTTTTTGAGATAGGCCGCATCTTAAGTGCAAAATAAGTCACAATACGGTATATCATCACTTCCAGTCCTGTCTTCTCATATTTGTTCAGTATCATGCACCAGTTATGCATGAATGCAAGGGCATCATGAAGAAGCACAAGTTTTATACTAAGTTTTATAATTTAGTTTTTTGCTAAGTGTTGTATCACTAAAATTACTTGAATAAATTGTTTAGTTTTTCTTCTTGCTTGCCTTTTAGTTGTGCAAAATGAGAGTGAGTTTTCAATTTTAAAAAGTGCCTGTGTGAAGATTTTTTATAATACATTGTAAGATGTCAGGTGTCAGATTATAAACATGATGTTCTGAAGATGTACATGTTTTGCATGTTGTTCCCCTATCAATATTTTATCTGAAGATCAGATGTCAGATAAGCTGTTCACAGATAGGACAAGCCTGTGCTCTTTAAACTCTTGCTCTGGCTTTCAGCCTCCGCTGAATACTGTATGCATGCCTTCCAGCACCTCAGACATTCTGATTCACTGCTGAAAAAACAGTGACTTTATCAAATTCTTCCTACTTAGGGAACAGATTCTCTTCTGCTACAGTTGCAGGGACTGCAGTGGAAATAAACCAACTGAGCATTTGGTGTGTGATCCAAAGTCATCAAAGTCAAGGGCAATTTTCCCATAGACTTCAACAGTAACTTTTCCGTTGACTGTTGTGGTGTTTGGATCTCACCCTTAAGACCAGACTGTAAACACCTTACTCCTGTYGGTCAATAGACATTGTTCACACAGTAGTTTTGTGCAGATACGCACAGGAAAGTCAGCAAATCTACTCATGCAAGTAAAAATTAATACTGGAAATATAAGCTTTACAATCCAGCTGTAGGTTTGTCCCATAAACTGTTGCTGATGCAGTAGTGCACAAAAGCTCAATGTAAATACAGTAGACTGTTGAARTGCCATCATAAGGAGACTGTTAGCAAGTTTCATTTAATGCTAATACAGCTGCTAATGCTTTCTCTTCCCTTTCTTACTAACTTATACAGCAGACAGACAGGCCAGCTAGTGACCATACATTTTGATTCTTTTCCTGTTACTTTATACCATTAATCAGACATGTAACTGGTCCCTCATTTGTGAATAATTAGATTTTGGTGTTTGTCAAATGTGACAAATTGCACACACAATATTAATATTTGGATGTCAGACCTAACTGTTTTGATTGTTGATCAGATCACCTTAAAAATAATAATATTTAAGTGGTATGATCTAGTTTTGTGTGGCTGGAATCTGAAGTCACCATTGGTATCATTTGCACCTTTCATATTCTACTGCAGAACAGGCAAAAGGGTGGTAACTGCTGGGGAGAAGTTTTATTGCTCATTGTTACTGGATTTCTTCCTCTGGATGGCACTCATCTTGGGTAAATAATTTTCATTTTCCTGGGCCTTCACCTTTTTCCCATGCCAACTGTGTTCCAATACTAGGTAGACTCTGATACAGTGGAATACATGACTATATTAAACAGTAGCAGATCCTTCAGAGGCCAGCAGATAGCCAGAGAACCTAAAAACATGCCAGGGTTGCTGAGAGGACAATGAGATCTTTCATTAAAAACACTCTTCTACATTGCTTGAAAACGAGGTAATTGTTACAGTTAAAATTGTGGCAATTAAATTAAAATAATTGCTACAGCTGTCTTAAAAAAGATTAAAATTAAAATGACCAGAGGAGAATGGAAAACCAGAGAGTCTACTTCAGCCTTAGCCTAAATTTGTTGTTATGATAGCACAGAAGGCATTAAATGCCCCTGGTAAGACATGTGAACCAGCAGAGCTTCCAAAGGGGAGAGTGGAGCGTTTCTGCTCCACTGAAATTCTTTGAACCCATCAACAGAAACAGCAGAGGGAGAAGTGCTCACTCACAGATTTTCTCTGTCAGTGTGAGAGTCACTGGGTGCCTGCCCAGGACGGCTGAGCAAGGCCTGGTCCTTCCAGAGCCCCCAGTGCCTGAGCACACCTCCGAAGCTACTCTCCTCACTTCCTGCAGGCCACCAGGGGCTGCTTGGGGCCGGCTACCACAGTTGAGCTTGGGGAGTCATGGGGCTACCCATGCCCTGTCACTAACTCATCCTCTAAAGACAGTATAAGGTGACCGTATGGATTTTTTATTATTTGTTTCCACGCTGTTTTCTACTTGTAACAATTCACCCTCCCCAGTAGGCACTTTCCTCGCCTGCTGTCTTTTGGGAGTCCCAGCCATGTCTTAGCTTGCAGGTAGCCAGACTGTGTCTGTAGTACCGCTTTATTTGAACCCGTTGCTTCTGAGAAAGTAACATACCTGTCTCATGAGATGTAAAGTTTGTCAGGCATAAAATAAAAAAAAATGGTGTTGTTTAGCAAAGCAGTAGACTACATTCTTGGCTATAAACACGAAAACATAGTTACAAAGAAGAATTTTGAAAAAAGAAGATACAAGATAAAACCAAAGATGTACTTCAAATAATCTCTTATCTAAACTGTCATCTTGCCTTTTTCTGAGACATCTCCTAGCTGTTACAGCCAAGGGCTAATCCAGGATGCTGCATTCTAGACTGGAAGAAATTCTGGGTCCTTGGCACATGATCTCTTCCAGAGCTCCATGTTGGAGTTTCTCACTCTAATACTTCTGAGATGTCAGGCTGGCAGTGTGTACAAATGATATGTCAAAGCAGTTCTAGGATCTTCTCTTTCTTATTAATCCATTTAGTGAAACACATTGTATTTGCAGCCTGGGAATGTGCTTGCAAAATTATAACGAATGTAATGAATGTGCTTGCCACATTGTTCAAACTTGTCTAGGTTGGACTATGCAAGCCTCTCCTGATAGGATGGATGACTTCTCACCACAGCTGCGCCCTCCTGCAGAGGAAGCTGATTAAACTGCAGTCTCTTTCTGTTCCAGACAGAATGATTTGTAATGTGAACATTTTCTCATTTTTATAGGAAAATACAATTTACATATTATGAAAGGCATTACCTGAATGGTATTTTGGTCTCACAAGTACTTTTACAATAAAGACTCATAGCTGGGTTTCTATTCAGATCTCCCTTAACATTAATTACATGAAAAAAAGTGACTTAGTATTTTGAGTTCCTTGTTTTCTCTCTCTTACTTTTGTCAGATTTATTGACAGGATTAATCACATTAAGTCAGACTACCAAATTAAAAAAAAAAAAAATCCTCAGGGAGAAAAAACATTTTTCCTGGGCCCCATAATGAAGTACCATGGTTCCCCTAGCTATAAATCCGTGATCTATATACATCAAATTTAGCTGTAGTGGACAGTTCTGGCCATCCTGTCACAACCCAACTTCAGCAGGACCAGGAGAAACACAGGGTGGGGACAAGACAAGACCAGAGACATAGAGAAGTTCCAGAACAAAGAGAGAATGGAAATATGGAGTTGTTTCGTTTAGAGAAGCATTACATGGGAGTGAGCAAGGTGAGTGCAGGCAACATAAAAAATATTTTAGGGACCATGTTTCAGACTATTTGTGATTACTCATAATACAAGTACAAAGGGAATTGTTCTTGTTTACTTACCCAGTAAAACAGAGAGGCAGCAGCTGTGATACTGAGAGAGAAGAGTATTTTTCACATGGTGCAAAACTAACCTGTGGGACTTTTGCAATAAAAGAGATACTGAAACAATGAGTTCTGTAGGACTCAGGAAGGGATGGGACTTTCACGTGAAGTGAGTGTTCTCCCAACAGCATTAGCTGAAAGAACAAGAAACACATGTGCTAGGTATAGATCAAATAGATAACATGGAGAGAAGGAGGCTAATCAACATCAGTTAAACACTGATGCTTGTTCTCAGCTTTAAATATCTACTTAAACCCACTCAACAAAGCACTTCTTAAGCAGATACAGAGCTCTGAAGATGTGCTCAAGTCAGTTGAAGTTGAAGCTTCATTATGTGACATTTTGTGTATGAGCACTTCTCCATAGCATGAGGCCTGGAATTGAAACACGTCATGGGGTAATGTCAGCAGCAAGCACACCATTCATCAAATTATAAACCACGCAGGGACGGAAAGTCTGAAAAGAATATTGAAAAAAAACCCAATAAAATAGACCCTTGGTTGAGATATATAATAAATCATTCTGACACAGTCTTACATCTTATGTATTATCCCCAGTTGTTTTGCCTTTCAGATCCAGGTATATTTTGAATCCTTCTTCCTTTTCAGCTTTTCCCTAATTTAGGCTGGTCTTCCCCAGGGCAGAACAGCAAAAATTTTTCCTTCGAGCCTGGAGGATTTTCTCCATTCCCTTTCATCCAGCTGTACTACATGCAGCAGAAGTAGCAGTGACCTAATTATGGCATTTCTGTAGTCATTAACATTTTATAAATGATCTTGTTTCTTCTTTGACATGGTCCAATTCCAGCAGCAGATTGTCTCACATTCCTCCCCATTACTGGCAAATTATTACATATTTGGCATTCTGCACCAGGTGGAGTTGCAAAGACCCTCTCTTTCCTCATTTGGTTTCTTAATGGGTACTGCATGTCTGTTAATCTCTTTTTTAGATGTAGTTTGTTCATGTTCATATGCAGTAACATGCAGGCAGAAGAATATCACATTTTTATTGTAAATGACAAGAGAAACAACAATGATTTCTGCTTGCTCTCCAGTACCTTTCACCCCAAAGATTTCTAAATATTACCAAAAAAATATATAAAAATAAAACCCTTCAGTACTGATTTGACAGCCATTGTCCATCATTTTGGGTAGTTCTTTCAGCATGCCAAATACATTGTACTTACTCTGGGTGGGAAATAGAAAGGAAAGGACAATTTCTTTAGTTGAAACACAGAGAAAACACAGGAGGTTAAAYATTTTCCTATACCTTATGCTGAATGGGCTAAAATGAGTGAAAGATAAATATGAAAGGCAGAGCATAATGACCCTGGTTGTTACCAGCGTATAGTGACTTCCATACTAACATTTACAGTAAGCTCTTCAGTGAATTTGAGTGACTTTTCTTGAAGCAGGGGAAATAATTTCGAAACTGTAAACTATCTGGTAGTGAGACAAGAATGACTCAACTTCTAATACAGCTCTGCACATTGAAATGCAATCAGTTTGCTAGTAATGCAATAGGACATAGCCKCTCTTCAGTTAAAAATTCTTTTCAGGACATTCAGCCCAAAATGAAAATGCAATTAATTGTAAGAGGTGTAAAAATCTCTGTGAAATAGCACATATGATTTTTTTTTTGCTTTGCATTCAGTGACGCAAGAGGAGAGTGTTAAGCATACCTGATCCGCACCACAAGTAAAGACTTTTTCAATGCAAGCTGATGTACTGAATTCTGGTGGCCTTGGATGATTAGAGCATGTGGTAAGCTCTTGTTCAAGAGTGAATTGTGAAATAGATGCTTCCTAATAAGCAGCAAAATATGACAAAGTTATGTTTGATAAGATACAGTAGAAATAAGGATGTAGTGAGATAAAAATGTATAGCTTGGCTCAAAACAGTGATCAGATAGAATATCATTATCTGGGTGTTATCCTCACTGAGAAAAAATATATGTTGGAGCAGTTGTATGATTCTAGAAGCTACAGAAGGCTGCTTTTTAAGCAAAAAGGGATTTAAACCAATAATCCTCACACTGCTTAAGGATTTAGACAGTTAACAATAAGACATTAACTGGCAGTTAAATTGGCTGAAGCTTAATATAGGGGGTATAGATTCAAGAAAGCATAAACAGACAAAAGCTTATTTTCTTATCTTTATGTATATTATACACTGCCAGAAGGGGGAAAGCAGGGTCAGCTGCTTTTATATATCTTTAAAATGTAAAACCTTAGCTCAGATGAAGCAGCAAGTATTATTACTATTCCTGTCTTGCCTACACTGAAGCACAGAAATTAAGGGTGACGTTTCATCTAAATATCTCCCTCTAAAAGTTAGAGATGTAGTTTTGGGGATTTCTCTGTAGTCCTTTTGTAATTAATGGGAAGAGACTGTGTAGAACGGATCCCATCCCAAGGTGGTCGTTTGACATGAATGGGTTATGTTATCTTCTGGTGCCCCCTGTCTCTCCCTGTGAGCGGTAAAGGGAGTGTACACTGTACACAAGAGTGGCAGTACAGTGGTCCAGCTAACCCTGGATCCTGCCTCCAGCCATGACTGGAAGTGGAGGCCTAGGGAAGAATACCAGAACAGGCAAGCACAGTAGTTTAGACCAGAAAATCACATTTCAGATAATTAATCTTAAGGGTGAGCAATACTGTCCCAGTCTGCTACTAGACCCTCGTATCTGGCATCCACTACTCTAAAATGTCATCCGTGAATGACGTGAATAGAATATTACTGCAGTGAAGACAGGCAAAAATACTAAGGGAGCTATGTGAACTCATGTTTACACCAAATACACACCAAAATGTACATCACACCTGGATCCTGCCTAGACAGCAAACACAGTATTAACTTTTAAAGTAATTTTTTTACGCTCTTAAAATAATGAAATGGATCCAAGCTATCATGTCAGACACTGTTCTGGAATGAGTTCTGTTGAATTTATCTCAGCAAAGCCAACTTACTCTCCCAAATTTCATCTAGTTCCTCCCTTTCTGTAGCCGTAATTGCACTGGTAAGTTCTGTGTGCTCCACCTGTCTGGTGCCTTTGGATCGTTATCTTCAGATAATGCTCTGTTTGTTTTGTCACACACAAAAGTGTCATTCAGAAAATGTTTCCCACAGATATCCCTTTCATGACCTTATTTTACACAGTGGTTGTATGAGTGGCTCTTAAATGTTTGGATGGCAAAAACTATTCTGAGTTCCTGGTCAACAAAACCGAGAGTCTTTCCTCCTGCTTGATTGGTGAGAGCTTATCTCAAGTTTAGTCATGCAGCAGTCTTAGTTCCTTGTAGATTTAAAGATGTATTTTGAGTCTTTCATTGATCTCTTGCAAGCCATCCAGGCATGATTTGGCTACTCTAATTGCAACCTTCCTTGTTGATCCCAAAAGTCCAGAAAAGAGCACAAGATAAGCTTTTTGATGGGAAGAAGAAACCAGGAAAAAGCTTGTCAGTTCCCATATATAACCTTGTGCCCTGGGATGTATATGTGTTTTCCAGTTAGGGTTTCTAAAGCTCCTTTAAGCGCACTAGCTATGCTCTGTATGGTGATTAATGGATTCAGTGAATATGGCTTAAGAGGCCTTATAACCTCCTAATCTCCTACATATGCATTTGATTACTGATTTTCTTTTCCTTTCTATTTTGTTTTTTTAATCCTCTCTTGAAAGTTGATCCTGGATAGATGCCATTACTGGGGAAAAGACTGAGCAAACAATGGGTTTTGTATTTACTTCTGAATGCAGATGGAGCCCTGGCTTATTCCTAGAAATATCTGAAAGAGCCAGAGAGTCTGAACTCTGTATAAATCTCTATTTTTTAGCTCTCCATGAGCAATATTTAGTCTGTTTTACATTTTGCTTTGGTAATGCTAATATCCAAGTCAGGTTTAAAGTGATGCTGTACACTGAAGAGTTATTTCTTTTCAGTGAATTATTACATGAAACAGCTATAAGTAATTTGCAAGGTGTTTTATACACAATTAATCAGAAAAAAAATTGTCTGGCATTGTGGTTTGGGAACTAGTTTTATATTTCAAAGCTTTGAACAACTGTGTGTTGCATTGCTGAAGTCCTATTCTGAAGACTATTCTATGAAAGAAAAGCAGTTAAGAAAATATATGCTGCTGCTGCTGCCTGAATTATTACATATATCTGAATAACAAGGTCCCAGCCACATTTGCCTCCTGCCTGAAACTATATTCAAACGTGCTTGTAATTTTAATTACTTAGAGCAAAATTCAAGTGATTTGTTAATAACAACAGAACCCTAGGACAGAATTATAGCTATGTTTTATACACACTTTGGGGGAATGCTGGTGAAAATATTATTCAGGATATAAATCTGCTTTCTTGCTGCTTCAYGAGTCAGTGGAAATTTAACCTGGGATACAGATCTGAATCTGGTGGAACCGAGGGAGGGGAGAGGAGCACGAACAGCCGCCTCTTTGGGGAAAGTTTAATTGTTTCAGATTTCAGAAAAATGATTCTGCCATCAGCTGCAGAGGCTGGAGCCTTGCTAATGAAGGCTCAGTACAGCCTAGAGGGAGATGGATAGGCAAATTGCGATCTTAATCCTAGCATCACTCAGGCATCTATCCAGTTCCCAGCAAAGGTCTGAACGTGCCTCATCCTGGTGTAAATTAGAGCAGAAGCTAATGTTCCCCACAGTTATGCCAAGAACACAGTGCACCGGCCAGGGAGCCCCGGATAAGGTGCCACTCTCATACTCTTTACTCCCACTGCCTCCTCTGTGTCTATTCAGCGAACACTCGTATCTGACAGGTTTGCCTTGCGTGACAGGAGGGTTACAAGTCAGCTGGATTCACCAAGGAATTTGCTCTGGTGGCCAGGGTGAAAGAATCAAACTGCAGCCAAAGAACAAATTCAAAGTCTCTTTCTACAAGGATACAACTTAACCCCAAACACCATGTGTTACAGGACAAGCAGCCTCACTGTAATAGAAATCAGTGCTTTAGTAGCCTGTTGTTTACTCCATCTAAAAGGAACTGGAACAGCTGAATTCCCACTCTCTATCCCAAGCACATGTGGACTTTACTCACAATGGGCAGGTGCTTCAGATTTTTTGAATTAGCCCAATATTCTTCTCATTTCTGACTGCAAGTGTGCTTTGTATTTATCTTCTGATGCTCATCTGAACTATTGTCCATCTGTCTTTGGCTTATCCTCTCTGCAGCTGTCCTCTCTTTCCTTCTCTATCTTGGATATTTCTGTCTGATGCTTTGCACACTTTTAGCTTCCCTATGTATTCTTAGCCTATCACGATTCTCCTTCCTTCTAGTCTATCAGCTAGTATTTTTAATGTGCCTGCTTTTTAAATTTAGTTTCCTTTTTAGCTGTGTTACTGTTACTGTTTTATCAGAAACAACAGTCCTGGTACTGAGTACTTGAAGCCAATGGCAAAGTTCCCATAAGTTGAAAAGAAAATTGACTGAGTCATGGGAATATAAAACCATGTGTGAATCTTATTGCAGAAGTCCCTGGTACTGTTAATTAATGATCCAGATCCATTCCCCAAAAGCATTAACTAAATCCAGTCTAGAAGGTGAGGGATTAATGATGAACAGTAGAAGTTTTTTGCAGAGACATCTTGTTATTGTGCAAAATACTGGACTTACAGCATAGAATGACACATCTTCAATGCTTATAGCCATTGTCACCTAAAAACTAACTTGAAATTTCTCCTCAAGTATTTTAGAAAATACAGTCATGCTTGTTTTAACAAAATCTCTACAAATTTAGCAATTGCTGGCAAGTACAGGGCAGCAAGAGCCCTTTGTATCTAACTAAATTTATCTAATAAAACATAATCTTACAAGCCTACCTTGTTTATTCAAAGTATCACTACTGGAAAAGTCTTCCATTTTTCCTCAGTCTCATGACTGTTTTGTTGAGGATCATTACAAACATAATGTTATTTTTTCTATATAAAAGATCAAATTCAGTGCAGGATGGGCAGTAATGCAAGATATTTGAGGTAGATTATACTCTTGGCTACTTGTACATTCTTTTGATGCAGCTGCACTGAAGTCTGTGGAATTATTCTGGATCTACACTGTTATAAATCTGGTTGTATCCCTGGTGTTTCATATGAAGTAGCTCCCTTCCAAAAGGWCAAAACAGCCCTCCTAACTTTTAGAGCCAGCCACAACCTGGAGCAGATGGCTTGTTTCCCATCTTTAACTCTCTTCTCTAATCAAAGCTTCCATGACCTTGAAGCAGTCCAAAGGACTTTTAAACTTTCCCTGTGGTGTTTCCCTGAACATGAGGCAATATACCTTTCCTGTAGGTATTAATCTGACCTTATATTCTGCAATGCAATGATTAAATTTTAAAATCATGCAGTCTATAAAGAGGAATATGAATCAATTTATGGACACCTAGAATATTAAGAGATGTATTTCCTCATTTACAAAATGCTGTTTTCACCGTCATTTCCAAAACTCAGATTTCGTGTGTGACCTAAACATCAGAATTATTCCTGCAGTATTGATAAATGGCAGTAATGATACATTCACTCTCTGCACTATTAATAAGTTCATCTGCTTTATTAACAGAGGGTGATAAATTATAGATAGTGAGGATAGATATGCTCCAACTATTTAATAATAATAATGCTTGGCTCTTTTCAGGGCTTTTCATCATAGGATCTCAAAAGTGCATTAAGGAAGTAGCTAAGCTACATCCCAGGATACTCATGAGTAACTTGTAGCAGAAACTTAACTCAAGCCATGTCGTATGTTAATGGCAGAGCCTGAAATCGAGTATGAGGATGCCTCTACTTGTAATATACTTAACCACTAGGTGCTTTTAGATTTTATAATACCGGGGAGGAACCATGTCCCACCTCAACATTTCTCCTTTTTCCCTTTCCCTATGCCTCAAGGCACATATTCTTCTGGGAAGCAGGCTTGTATTGCTATCTCATATCATAGTATAATAGCTGGGGCACAACTGTATTAACATCTCCCTTAATAGCAGTTGAAAGAAGCAGGAGAAGCCCAACTAGGAGAGAAGTAGCCAGCAGGCGCAATAAGAAGCCTTTAGCCTCTACAGGAGTGGGAGACTGGAGTGGTTGGGACTGCAGGGTAGGGAAGACATAATTATAAAGCACTTGGTCCTAAAATGTTCCTCTCTATAATGCCTTTTAAATACAACCTACACTGGAAGCAGGAACTCAGTGTGCCAAACTGAATGGCCTCTCTGAGGGCAATCAGCACGGCTACTCATTTTAATCATTTCTTTTAGAGGTCCCAGGAAAATTAACCTGCTGCTGCTGCTTCCATGGCCCTAACTTGCTGGTTCTTGAGGGTGAACCCAGAACTCCCCCTCTGCAGGACCTCACCTGGAGCACCAAGTCAGCTCCTGTAAGGAAGCAGGATAGACTTGAAAACTTTCGGAGAAGAGGCTGTGCCTGTGGCATTATTTTTCATCCTCATCTTGAATTCTTCTGGATGTAGCACTGATAGTTTGCACAGGCAGAAACTTAAAATCACAGAGCAAAGGGTAGGAGAGCTAGGGAGGTGCACAGCTTTTGGACAGCTTCAGCAAATCTACTTTGAAGCCATGAATCAAGGTCTAAGATAACTCCAAAAATCCCAGTAATAGCTATTAAGGGTTTTGATGGAAATGAACAATAAAAAAACAGTTGAATGTTTTTTTCTGATTGTCTGTGTAACTTTATAAGTGGATGTGGCATTCAGATCACACTGCAAGCTTTTTAGCATTAGCACAGGGAGAAATTTGACAATGGAAAGATATGAGAGAGGAAAGGAAAAGACAACTCCAAGAAAAAAATGTGAAAAATAAAGAAATGTGGACAAAAAGTACAAATGTGCAGAGACACAAGTCTCCGACAAAGTTCAGAGTACACAGAGCAGAACAGAGAAAAAGTACGTTTCTGCCTGAATTATTTAAAGCTTTTTTTAATTATATTCGTCAAAGTTTTCAAAAACAATCTTCCTGATAAAAGGGAAACACAGAAATCTGTCTGGACCTGCTGCTCTTATGCATCCACATCTGGATTTTAAATAGGCAACAATTTTCTACTGGCAAGTTGTTTACATAGGCCTAAAGTTTGCCCAGTCCAAAGGCCACTGGGAGTGCTTACATCCCTGCATTTGGGATCCTTTGGATCCCCAGCAATGCCAGATAGGTTTGAAGCAACTTGGCAAAGCAAACCTCCTTTAGACTGTTTCTTGTGTAAATGTGAAGTTTTATTCATAAAATTTTCCAATCTCATGCCTGCTCATGGGCACTGAATTAACTTTTCTTAAAAATTCAAAATAACTTAAAAAAATCACAAAATATTTTCCTTTACAACATGGGTTAAGACATAAATGCTTCCTGTCAAAATCATAAAGCACAAGTCTAAAAATGAAAGGCATATAGTCCAATATTGAAGATCTGAGGCTTAAACTAGCTTTTTTATTAAATTATGTGGAATCAACCAGACTTAATATTATTAGAGTTAATATTTTATGAGATTTGGAAATAAAATTCATCAGTTCTGTATCCTCCACTAATGCTCACAACAGCTATAAACACAGAAGGTAAATGAAGGAACAAGCAGGATATCCTCATCAGGGCTTTACATCCCTTTCGGGGAACTGTTGGGTGTATGGTCATATGTACACTCTACGGACTTTATGGACATCTGAAATTTGGCTGTTATCTGTAGCACTGTATAGCTGATCAAATTTGGAGAAAGAGCATTCAGTTATTACAGTTATTACTCGATCTATGCTCAGTGCAGACTGGCAAACACCTCCAGCCAGTCAGTTTCCCTTTCTTCCTCTTTCCTTTACTATCTTGTTCTGAGAATTCAAGATATCATACCTAAAGTAACTGATCTACTTTGGAACAGAGAAGATAAAGACATCATTGTTACGGCCGGGCTAATATTACAGAGAAAGACTGCATATAAATTTGACAAAAATTTGAATTTGTTTTGAGTGGATGATGTTTAAGTGGAAAAGGAGACTACTGGTGAATGTTCAGACAGCAAATTTTAAATGCATATTTCAAAATGATTGCAGGACAGCAAACATCACTTCCAAAATAGCTGTTATTTGTGTTGGAAATCTGCTTCTGACAGCTCTGTTTATTTAATTGGGAAATGAAAACAGATTAGAAAGGTATTAGACAGTAGCCAAACAACGCTGATGCAACATTCAGATAGAACAAACTGCTCACAGACTAATAATTATCTGCAGAGAATATTCAACAAATAACTTCAAATGAACTAGAGGAAAGGATGATCTGTTCTTGGACAAAATGTGGACAGTGTGGGTTTCTAGCTAATGTTCTTGCATGTATTTGGCTTCTTGCAGATTAATTCGTTTTGGCATGATATGTAGCCTGTTATGAAATTGGCTACACAAGAGAAAGTCAACGCTGTTTCCTTTAGGGTTGCTAAGCGCAACAATTATTGCACTCAGGGTAAGGCAGGTGCTTGTTTTGTTATTGTGCTATGTGGCTGATATTTTCATGCACAGAGTAAGACAGGAGCCTAACGTGGATCTCGGTTTGTAAGCTTATGCATCTCTAAGGGCAACAAAAGAAATCAGAGACTGCCAGAGTTAAAATGCTCTGGGATCCAAGTCAAGCATAGCCATTTCAAACTTTGTTAGACCTGATTAGCTACATTTCACAGACACATGGGGCAAAAGATTTCCAAAAGCTTGCAAGGTGGTTAGATGTCCTATCCCCAGTTTGAAATCCTTGTCAAGTAGATCCTGCTTGTCTAACTTGGTGCCTTTTGAAAGCTTTTCCAGGGTGATTAAACTGAACATTGAGAGGAACAGTCCGAAGTGCCATGGTTATGCAAGGTGTCCTCAGAGGAAGGAGTTTTAAAGGCTCATATGCCTCCTAGCTCTCTTGCCACCCCAGCTGAGAGGGGTGCCCCCCTGTCTGCCAACCATCCCCCTTGGATGCCGCTGTAACCTAAGCAAGGGGAGTTCCAGCCAGCCACAGGAGACAGAGTTTTTGCCATACAAGCCTTTGACGTTTGAACCTCTAGGCCTAAATAAAATAATGCAAGCCTGAAACCTATTAATATCCCTGCGAATCCTGGAGTATTAGATACATGCACAGGTGAGTTAGATAACATGCTCTGTCAAAAAAAAATCATCTGGCTCTTTTTTAGCATGATTCTCTAGGAGAGCAGTGCCATCCTTCAAGTAAAATAATGTACTTTCCATCTCTTTCCTATAAAAACAAAGAGAGTGTAAGCCTTGCAGAAAGGAGAGTGGAAGTGCCCAGCAACAATAAAGATATTTGAATAAATAGCCTTTCAATGTATATGAATGTCCCAGTGGTGACAAGATAAGCCAGTAGAAAAAAAGTCTGATTTTCCTCTGCCTAGCAGAGCCATTTACCTCTCGTAAAAACTAAGTGAAATTTGGATGAGAAATGCTGATCTCAGAGTCTCCTGCACATATAACACAGGTTAAGATGACCATGGAAACTAAACTGAGAGTGGAAGCAGGCCCAGGTTACCTGGGTTCTGCTCCTTACTGATGTCACTTGGTTCTCTGAATCTGAGGAAATCACTTAGATTCTTTGGCTGTATTTTTCCATCAGTGAACCTGTGAAATTTCTTCACAGAGGCAGTGTGAAATGAATTAATATTTTATAGTGTGCTTTGAAATCCTCAGATAAAAGGCACTGTAACGTTGCAAAATATTTATGGACATAAACATCCAAAGCAAGATCTACCTCTTTTGATGTAAATTCTTTCAAAGATCAGAAACTAATCGGACTCCTACATAAAATAGCCTAGTGAAACAAGGTGGACCTATAGTTCCCAACATACCTATGATCTGTAACATCACAGGAAACCGAATAGATCAGATAATCCTAATCATAAAACCAGGAAATAACCACGAAAGCCATTTTTTTTCATTTGACTGAGCCCGGCTTTTGAGGTCTTAGTGCTAAGCATATCAATACTCTCCTGAAGAATCACTTTGAAAGGAACCTAATGATTGTTTGATAAAGCGCATCCCAAAGGCTGACACTGTAGAGGCACAGGAAATGCAAACGAACCCCAGGGCTTCATTAGTCTGCAGATCACCAGATGAGACCTTTACAAACTAACAGTCTGGATCTGACCCACCAAGAAAGCTGGGCTCTTAAATATAAATAGCCTGTCTGGCCTGTAGAAGTAAGGTGGTGTTTTCCCACGGTTTGCTAAACAGTCTGTCAGGGCCACTTTTCAATAGCTAGTATTTACCTAATTAACAAATACTTTGGAATGTTTGTGGAGTGCTGATGGCTGCCTGGTCTTGTTTGCCAAGTACACTCATCTCAGTTTGACCAAATCTTGGGAATTGTTGAGTATTTGCATCTTTGACTACTGACACATCTCATATTTGAATCTGGTAAATGCACTAAGTATTTTCATATCCATAAAAGAAGTCAACAGGAAAAAAGGGTGCTGAGCCCATTGTGCTCAGCATCTTGCAAAACCTGATTCTTTGCTTATAGCTATATAATCCTTTCTATATTAGTGTCATATTCATTCATTAGAATCTGTTTTCTCCTGGATTAACTTGCATTCAGTCCTGTTAATGAGTACCAGTTAAACTCTTGCATATCAATAGAAGGGTAAATCTACCACAGATTGTTAGTGTGTCATGACTGTGGATTGTAATATCGTTTCTGAAAAAAATATGAAAAAGTTGCTACATATGAGCAGCATCTAGTTGTCAAATACCATATTTTCTTTATTCAGTCTGTGAGTAGGTACTGAAGTATTCTGTTTAATGCACAGAGATGSCTCAAAAAGAAGTTAAGCTGAGTTAAGAAAGCTATAGAGTATGCTAGTGCAAGTTTTAGAGTATGAATAAAGCAATGGTGTATCCTCATCGTGGATACCGTGTCTAATTTTGCTCCCTCTGTCTTAGAAAGGACACAGCAGGAACAGAAAGGCTGTGAAGAGATTTGTGAAAATTACTAAAGGCATGGGTGAAAATCCGCATAGAAGAGCGACTGGATTTACTTAGTTTCGAAAGAAAATACAGGAGGGCTATAATATGGACGAAAAGAAATGGATCGGAGGATGCGAATTGTCTTTAAAACAATATCAAGGAAACCAAACGGGCAGGCGAGACATCTGCGACGGCTGCAAGGCAGTGCACCC
>NW_020448230.1:572466-665487 GCF_003343035.1 Apteryx rowi
GGCTGGGCAGGTGGGAACCGCCGCAGGAGGGACGGGGGCTGAGGCACGGCTCTGGGGGACCCTCCTTCGAGGCATGCTGAGGGAGGCTGCGGCCCTGCCTGCTGCCCATGGGTGAGGGGGAGCCGCCAGGGCTGAGGCAGCCCGAGCGCCGGCCCTGCTTCGGCCCTTGCGCCTGGTCGCGTGCCCGGCAGGTGTGGCGGCAGGCGGGTCGCAACTCTGCGGCCGGGAGGGACGTTAGGAGCAGTGAGGGCTCAGTATCCCTTCAGGGACCTTTGGGGACTGCAGCTGGGCTACAGTCCTAGAAAGGGGCAATGATGTGCTCAGGAGGGGACCCGGAGAGCTCCGAAGCAGGTTGGGAGGCCGGGGTGAGGAGCTGTGGTCATGGGGCAGAGACCTGTAGGCCATGTCCTCAGGCAGAGCAAAGGACCTGAGTGAGGGCACAGCAGGCGAGATGGACCCAGGGAGACTGGGATAGGAGGAAGAGAAGGAGGGTGCGGGTGGGGGAGAGAAGTCCCTCTGCAGAGTGAAGATGGAGCTCGCTTCCTGAAGGAAGGGAAAAGGGGAAGCTGTTGGTTTGGGGGTCTACTGGGGGCATGTGGTAAGATCAGGAGAGGATTGGGGGGAGGTGAGAGAAAAAGGCTGGCTGAGAGGAGTGGCGGGAAGAGAGGCAGAAAGGGATGAGAAAGCCAAGGCAAAGGAGGAGAAGAATGAATCAAAAAGGGGACGAGAGAACAGTAAGGTTAAATATGAATGTGAGACTCCATGGAAAGCTCATGAGAAAGAAAAAAGCAGAGAAAGAAAAATTGCAAAACAGAAGAAAAACAAAGGGAAAGAAAAACACTAGCGATAGCTCCGTGGACAAGAAAGGGAGAAAATGCAGAAGTGTCCAGGGGTGGGGGGAAAGAACTAAAATCAGCGACTGAAAATGAAAGATCAGGAATTTCAGGTTGTTATTTTTGTTTATGGAGAATACAGCTGTTGCATTTCTCCAATAGAAAAACCTCCTGCTGTAGAGACAGAAAAAGGGATCTCAGCTTCCTGACAGAAAGCAAAAAAGGCCTGATTTTCTTTACACTATAATAAGAATAAATAAAAGCCCTTGGACTAAGCCCTGTGCCCAGTAGTGTTTGTCTCATGGTTTGCATTGGAGGCTCCTCTGGGCAGGGAGCATTTCTTCCTTTCTCTCGGTGCACTGGACATGCTTTATGAATCATGAATAATAATAACCCAGTACATTCCAGCTTTGAAATGTGGGTCATATCATTCCTTTTCTACCAGTTCAAATACAGTTTATTATCTACTTTATATAGAAACAGAAGCAGCACTATCTTTCCCTGTGTTGTAAAATTGAACCCTTTCAAGCATTTCCATGTCACCTCTGCATGCCAGCTTTTAGATACCTTATCACTGCCCAACAGGAACTTTGTTGACCTAGTTGGACTTTTCCTTCTTTAGTTCAGATTCTTTTCTTTCTGTTATCATCAGTGACAAAATCTAAATTACCTTGATGGTGTATGATAGGGCCCAGAGGTTGTATAGAAGCAGGTAAGACTTCCCTTTGCCTTTTGTTTCTTTTTAATGAAACAGACAGGCTCTGTTTGAGAGTTTCTCCTTCCAAATCGATTGACATTTCCTTTGAGACTAATATTGACTAATTTTGCCAGCTGGTGTTTAGAGCCACATGAAAAAGCCAAGATGTAGTCATAGACAAAAATAGTCAGGCAGTGGGGATGCTGTGGATGGCTTCCTTCCCGTGGTCTGACTGCTGTACCTTTGGCAGAGATTTGCCTTACCAAAGTTCTCTTGTAGGCAAATTCCCTTGCAAAGGTATAGCCAGTGCTTCAAGAGCAAGACAGCAAAAACTTTATTCTGCTTCGGAAGTACGATTACTCCTCTCCCCTATCTCCTGCTACTCTCCCCTATCAACCACCATCAAAGCCATTCAAGGATCTTTGGCAGAACCAGTGGGAATTTGTTTCACTCCAGGATAGTTAGCCAAGAGGAGCCTTTCATTGATATGCATTGCTGTAAAGCCTTCCAGCATTGCCTCTATTTTCCTGTCTGTGCAGTAGCTTCTTTGCTTTAAAAGGGAGATAAGGACTTTGTGCACCTTCAGAAGCGTGACTGCCATTTCAAATTATTTCAGAGACTGAATCATCAGTATGCACTGAGCTTGCTCTACCAGCACTTTTAAAGGCAAATGTAGCTACATGTATCACTCAGGCAGGCAGTACCTATAGGGTGTTTTTTTCTGTGCCTGGTACTTTAGATTTTGAGACATGTACACTCAGTGCCTGGTGGTTTATGTGTGTCCATCTTTCTGTTGTTTTTATCAACAGTTTCCATCCCGCAGTGGCCATTCCTCTCAGACCAGCCAATGGGCTGGTTTTACACTGTTTGCATGTGAAAGCACAGTGTGCTTTGAGGACTGCCTTCCTCTCCAAGGAAGGTAAATGTTTCCATCTGTACTCTGTGTCTTGGGATCTTCCAGAGATGGGTGGCATCAACTTTGACCAGAAGATCCAGGGCCATTACCTTGCCAGAGAAAACCCAGTTGCAGTCCCTCCCTACTTAGGGCTACTCACTTCCAGGTCTCTAGTGCCAATGAAATGGTATTGCAGCCTCCCCATAGAGCACGTTTCCAGTGCATTGTTCCATACACCGGCAGATGCTAGCCTTGATTCAAGCTCTCGCTCTTCCCAGAAAATCACCTGATTGTATCAGATTTTGGACATTAATGTTGGTATCTGACCAACGTTAATTAAAATTAAACTTCCCTTCATGCCAGGGAAGTTACACTGGTGCAGAGACAATCAGAATCAGGCCCTCCCTCAGAATTGTTTGACTTTTATTTGGAAACCATCCAGTCATGCAGCTGCCTGACAGGTGTTACTCTGTCTTAAATCTGGGGTTGTGAAGTAATATGTTGGTAGCACATAGCATAACCTTGGACCTTCTAAGGCATGTTTAGGTATGTGGCAGGACAGAGATGGTAAGAACAAAAGGAGATTACTGAAAAGCTATTGTGCAGAAGAATGTAAATATATGGTACTGATCCGAGTACCATATCAGATCCACACAAGCTTCAGATTTGACCCTTTATTTACAGTCTGTCAGGGACAGCAGATCTGCACAATAATTTTGGCCATCCGTAACAAATGAAAATAAACTAAAACATGTACAAACACTCTCTTTCTTACAATTACACCTCATTTAGTTCTCTCTGATTATATTTATTATAATCATTTGAATTTTGTTATTCTTCACTGAGCTGAGGGATTAGTGGAAGCAAAGGAAATGTGACTGGTAATGTTCAGAAGCTGCTTATAATGTAAATGATACCTCTCTTCTATCATTATGCATAAATGTCTAAGCTTTGATGCTGTGGAGCCAGGTTCTGCCACATGCTCATCTGGAGTAACTTTGTTTGCATCACTGGAGTCACAGGGAATTTGTGCAAGTAGAAATGAAGAGATGATGAGAATGAAATGATGAGAAATGAATTTGGCCTTTAATTTATTGCATGCCTGCAAGGAATTCATCACACATGCATCAACGCTGTAATCACTTTAATAATAAAACTTTCACTTTTTTAGTAAGTACAGACAGAAGAGCTCAAGCACAGTAAAAACATTCATAAGTAGCAATATACCTCCTTAAGACATGTGATTTTTATTATTCTCGTTTTGCAGATAGGACAGCTGAGAAACTGCAAAATGAAGCAACTTGTCTAAAAACAAACAGCACATCTTTTCACAGGACAGGAAAAGACCTAAGGATAGAAATAGAACCTAAACTTCTGGCCACAAGTGGGCACTCTCTCATGAAGGGATGCAATATGGGTGCTATAAGACTTTTYTATATTGAAGTCAATGACTTCTTGCATGTTTCCGATAAAACTTCCTTTTTAGGAAATAAGCTCAATGCTGCACAAATATATCTTTGGGTAAACTACTATAGAAAAATTAGCAGTGCTCTGCTGGACTCATCTAATGGTTTTGGTAATCAGATGGAATCTGGCTTTTACTTTCACTGAGCAGTAGGAGAGACCCCATGAAAATTTGGCCCAGGAGTTAGTATTTATAGAAGCAAGAGTTGTGCCCACTTGTTTTTTGTTTGTTTGGGTTTTTTTCTGATGCGAGAACTTTAAAGTATAGAAATATATAGTGCTTGCTGTTAAATGCTTGTGCGCTCATGTACTCTAAAAACAGAACAAGCTGGAGCGCGGAAGAGGCCAGCCAGTGGTTCAGTGCGATGCCAAGGTTCTTGGGTTTAGTGTGCTTCCCCATTTAAGTGGCCTTCAAGGGGAATGCATGCTTAGGTTTGCAGGGAGCAGATAACTTGCAAAATGTTTGCTTTTGTTCAGGCTGTCTTCATGCACAGAAGACAACAAAGCTGATTCTTCGATGTGGACATTCAAGGTCAGGGCAGAGACCATCAAATGCACCCTGTACTGTCTCCATAGATGTGGTAACAGCTTTCAATCACTCCTGACTGGAGCCAGGCTAAAGCGAGTGACCTATCGGTGAAAATGAATGGGTTTAATAGAGCTGGGGCTATGTGTACAGGTACAGGAATGAACAGGATGGTAAATTTGTAGTGTATCTACTTTTTCTTGGTACTGGCCAGCATGTACTCTGTTTTCACAGAGTAAACTCAATGTAACTTATTCCCTTCGTGGAAAAGGGGTACCCTTCTTCACATTTACTGTGGGTGCTGAGTGGTAAGTGCACATAGGCGATAATTATATGCCGGCTTTATCCTGTGGCAGCTCGCTTTTGTGCCCAGTTTTCCAATTTCTTGCAGTTAATGCAACAGTGTATTTGAACAGATGTCCAAGATCTTGTTCCAAAGGAGTGATGGGTTTCTTGTTGCATAACACCTGGCACACTTCCCGTATGACACAGTGCTTTCTGAGACTTTAAACAGGTTCAAAATGAGCTGCCTTTAGCTATGCTAGGCTTATTCACTGGGGATTCCAGCCAGCGCATCTCTGATCATGTCCTACTGGTTACTTGATGTACCATCTCACCTGTGCAAACTCATAGGCTATAGGCTTAGAGGTGACCCGTTCGTTCTGCACTATATGTCCCCTCCCAAAATAAAATGAATATTTTGTTGTTACCATTTTGATGTTACCAAACTGCTAGATAATGCCAAAATAGGAACTTTAATGCATYGTGAAGCAGAAGGATAAGTTATTAAAGATTCATCTAAGGTTCCTTACTTTCAGTGGCTAAAAGGAGCCAATATGTACATACGATAGACAAAAGATATTTTCATTTACAGTGGCAGGACTTAAAAATAACAGCAACCATTGGATCATCTCAGACTTTCTGCAGATCACAGATCCTTACATTTCACCCACTAAATGAAGCAAGATGCATTTTCTAGTCATCTTGAATCAATTTAGGCATATACTCTCAAAAAAAAGCAGATTAGTAGTCCATCTATTTAATTATAGATTTCGCCCATGAAAAGTCAGAACGAGGACTAGTAAAAAAGAAACATGAAGTCACCAGAATGCACCATTCATCATCTCCTATTTTCATTTTATTAATCTTGTAAAAGAAATTTCGGTACCTCTTTCCTAATGGCTGACAATTGTAGGCAGAAGGATTTATAGCATAGAAGCTGTTCAGAATAAGAGCTGGAGTTCAGAAAAGACTGTGGAAGCTCAACAGAAAAGCATATGATAGCTCAGCACCTATTTCCAAGCAATTTCCCAGTTATAAGGCACATGCATAATATTGTTTATATTATGGCTGTCTTCCATTATACTCAGTGCAGCAAGTTATATACTAAACAGTTCCCTCAGCTTGGCTGGAGTACCATCCCCAACCTTTAGTCCAAAGCCTGGTTAATCTTTGTTAATTATAAACTGTGAGATGCCATTTCAGACCTGGAGAGCATCCTGTGGAAGACAGGATTTGGCTAATAATGAAGTAATTTACTTTGTAATCTTCACTGAATTTTGCTGACAGTAACTGCAGCATAAGATCAAAGACAACAGGAAACAAGGCATTTTTAGCACTGCAGAGTATGATAGCTTTCTTCTAGGCAGAGATAGCCACCAAATGTGTTGGCACCATTAACTGGAGAAGCCAGGCACCTCCTCCAATATTAATTGCTCAGTTACAGGAACCAGCCATGGAACTGCAATCTGCTCTGCCTTGTCATAGTGCAGAAAGAGCATCTCCTGTAAATCTTATGAGTCCTACTAGAGGCATGAACTTCTCCATGGGATCCAGCACCCTTTGGTGAGACAAATTATATGTTGACTCTTTGTGGAGTAACAAGAATATGTTTTGCTCATTATCACTATTTCTGGCCAAATAACAAACTTGTCCAATAAAAAAACTGTGAGCCCCATAAGCCTCAYAATTCAGCCATGGAGAAAACAGAAATGAGGGAATATGATCTTGAAATACCTTTTCCATGGTCACCTCAGATTCCCTAGTGCAGCTCGCAGCAAGGATAGCATTGTATTTATGGCTGAAAAAAGTATGAATCTGACTTCTATAGCTGACTGAAACAAATGAGGAATAGCAGGTTGCAAAAGCCTTTCTCACTGAAAAGAGGAAGAGGCAGTAATTAGAGAGAACATGGGAACTAGAATCCTCGCATGTAATTGCTTTTTGCTAGGACTTATACCAAGTGCCTTGCCACCAACATGGGTGTAGCCAAGCCTAGCCTTGTTGTGAAAGGACACCCAGCTTCTGCTGAGCTTGCCGGTGAGAGGTGAGGAGACATTCCTCTTCCCTCTTTTGGTCGATCTTTGATCAGCAAATCATGTGGAGGCTTTGCTGGATATATGCACGTTACTCCGACCATTGTGAGCCCATTCAAGTCCATGTCAGGTCCACTGTAATGTCTGGTTATTAGTCGATAGAGACCAGATAGTCCAAATGTCTCGTTCTGAATTTAGGACGTAAAAAAAACATTGTGTGTAGGTTCAATAGCAGGTTAACTCTGTATCTTAAAACAATCAGCTGGAGTTAAAATTCAGTATGTAAGAAACCAATAGACTGCAGCAAATGTTCTATCTGAAACTATATGTACTTAACCATCAAGCAGTTGGGAATTTTAGAAAGCTCTAAAMGGGAGAAATAACATTGTCCTGGTTTTGATAAAATGCAGCCAGCATAGGCTGCACAATTAGCACAAATTCACTTATCAGTAAGCATAAATGCTTGTATATATGTACTGATATAAATATATGTTATTTATATCAGTATAAATAGCTGAGTGGATAATAGATTCCCTTGGAGATTAAGCTATTACTCAAGGAAGACATTTTCTTGCCCATGTGGCGCTCAAACTGTTGGCTAATTAATGTAATAGCTTCCTGTAGAGAATCCAGTCTCTTTTTAACCAGGACAGACTATCATCTCTCAAACCTTTGTTCAGGGTCATATTTGACACAGACTCCAACTCACAGCTGCCCACAGAATCCAGTTTTAGTCATTGCTTATTTTTGTTCTGGTGGAAGCTCTGCTTCCACAGAGATTCTGATCTCCTCAAAGGCAATGGCAAAACTCCCACTGACCTAACCAGATATTTTACTGTAAGCTTTAATCCAATTTTTATTTAAGAAGGGAATGACGAGTAATGAACAAATATGAAAATATCTCTTMTTCCATACTATCAAGAATATGTATCTCATAGTTAGGATTATTCTTTACATGTTTTCCTGATACAACCTTGCAGTACCATAATGCTGATACTATAATAAACTTCCAGTATTTTCATTTTCACTCTGGACTCCAGTCATGCATTCTGATTAAAAATACAAAGGAGAGCATTTAGGGGGGGAAAAAAACCCACAAAATTCAAAGCAGAATATCATGTTTTAATGATACCCATTTGAGTGCAGCACTTTTAACAGAATTTCTAAGCAGTTGCCTCTGAGGATAAATTAAACCATCCCTTTTTTTGGATTACTGTCCAAATTGCTGCAGTGTGGAGCTGATAATTTATCAGCTGTTCCTGTATCACAAATGGGAATCAGAATATATATTTTGCAGGAAGTTTCGTGGGAATATTTGACAGAGGGAGAAAGGAGTATGTATCCCAGGGAGGAGAATTTAGTGTATATGCAACCATATCTGCAGACCTATTATTTAATTCTAATTCTTTTAGTAAGCTTAGATTTAGTATTTAGCAAAGGACAAAACAAGAATTAATATATGATAACCATTAATTAATATATGATAACCATTGGTGAGCACTGGAACAGGTTGCCCAGAGATGATGTGGCATCTCCATCTTCAGAGATATTCAAAAGCCATCTGGACACAGTCCTGGGCAGCTGCTCTAGGTGAGCCTGCTTGAGCAGGAGGGCTGGACTGGATAATTTCTGAAGGTCCCTTCCAACTTCAACCACTCTGTGTCTGTGTGTATTAGTGATAGCAAATGATAAAACTGTGAGTAGCACTTTAGGGTTTAGCAGTATCTGTTACAGGAAGCTCATGTCTGTTTAGCACAAGTTAAGCTACACAGAAGTTAGATGATCAGGTAATATCAGTGGTGTGAGCACAAATTTCCACAGACAAGAGGTCAGAAGAGTCATCTTGATTGCCTAGGAGCCAATAGACTTATTTTTTACCCTGTTGAAATTAAGGTGAGATGATCAGATCAAATTTGAATAACCTGCATAGATTATCATAACACTTTATTTTGTCTAATTAATTAATTTATATAATTAATTCCAATAACAAAAGAGGGTCTGAACTCAGACTGCATTCCTCTTGCTTTGAACCTGTGTTCTTACAGAGTTCCCCATTTACAGATACCTACATCCCTCTTGAAATTTATTCTGTAGCCTCAAGCAAATTCAGATTTTTTGACCTAATASGTTAATTCCCTGGTTTTTTCTTTAAAATAACCTTTACTTTGGGTTTTAAAATTATCATCTCATTTCTTTTGTTAAATTCATTTATATTTTGTACCCACCTAATCATCATTTGCATTCATTTCACATTATGTGGTACATACCTTTGCTAGGTCATGCCTGTATTGATTTATTCTTTATTTAGTCATCCTATTTCATGATCAAATTATAAAGTAAAATTATTTTTATCTGTCTGTAAAAGCAAGGTATTTAAAGAAAGTGCTTTAATCTTTTATAGATTCCCAAATAGTGTCTAAAAATCAACATATGTGCAATGCCATTTTGACCTAATATTCTCATTTAGAAAGTGATTTAATAATGGTTATGGGGGTTTTGTCATTTTTACATTATGATACATTAGCCAGTGTTCACTGAAAAATATCATACTGGTCCATTAGACCTTCAGCACCAACCATGGAAATAAAGTTGGGATAATATACACAGACAAGCCATAGTCATTGCAACGCTATGCATTACAGTCCCATCAGCTAGCCACCTAATAGAGCTCACAGCTTATGGTTAGGTACCTAAGCACAAGTTCCACACAAACAGCCACCATACAGGGTCCAACAAAAGGCCTGTCCAGCTTGTCTCTTTATCCAGTCTCCAGTTCAGTGAGGCTGACTGGCAAGGTGGTTTTTCCAGCATGAGACACATCCCTTGCGCTATGGGTGTGCTGACCCTTGCAAATTCCCCAGATGTTGGAAATGGCTGTTATTTTGCTGTTTTCTGTTTTGTTCCTAATAACTCTTAGTAACTAACTTGCTTTTTGTGGCTGCTCCTGAACACTGTGTTGCCATTTTCGTGGAATGGTCTGGGAAGACCCCAGCTTCCCTAGTGGAAATGGCCAGAGGCCGTCACTGTGTGTGCAGCACGAGGATTGCTTTTTCCAACCCGCACCTCTTTATCTGTACAYGTCTCGTTTTACGACCCAGTCACTTAGCCCTTCATACCTAACAGCTGGCCCTTAGCTCTGCTACCCTGAATAACTTCAGTTCATCAGCAGACTTGGTCACCTCACTGCCCCCCTCCTTGTTCAAGGTTACTTATGAGCACAGTGAGTGGTGCAGATCCCCCAGCAGAGCTCTGCAGAACTGCAGTTACTTCCTTCTGTTGCTTTATGTACTCCTACCCTATTTCCTATTTTGTACTGAGGCATTTCTCCATTCCAGCACCTTGCCTGGCTGTTTTAGTTTCCTTAAGAGCCTTTGGAGTGGGGTTTTGTCAGAAGACTATCTTAAAAACCTAGAAAGAAAAAACTTCATCTCATCTGTTGATGTGCATGTCGACCCCTTCAAAAAACACCAGTAAGTCTTGTGTAAGTCTAGCTTGTCCCGCAGGTAACACTGAGCGGAGGCCTGTGCATCATGCCATGCTGGGATGCCCATTCCCCACTATTGCTCACTCTCTCTACCACTCTGTTTCACGGTTCAGCTGGCAGCTCAGTGGCTGAACCCTTTTTTCAGAAAGTGGAGGAGGAGCAGGTTCTCCTCTTCAGTAGCTCAATGTGGAGTGCTCTCTCCTAGCCATGGGAGCCCCCCCGTGCTCAAAGGAACAGGACTACCTCCAGCCCAGGAGGGTGCCCAAATCTCCAGGCCCTCCAGTGCCCTGCTAGAAAGGAAAACGGATCTTAGCAATGCTGGTTCACTGAGGGCAGAATATCTCTTGTTTATTGAGAAGGAGTTAAGTGAGGAGATCATTTGCCAAGAAGAGAAAAAAGGTCAGATTCTAGGCCTTGTTCTAGTGTATATTTCGAATATAGAATGGAAATATTTCTTGGAGTTGTATCTTAAGATGACAGATACAAAGAAATGTCTCTGAATCCTGACAGGGGTTAGATGTAAGAGAGGTGCAAACCTGTTTAGGACTCACAGCACTTAGGCATGCCCAGGAGCAAGTATTTTGGCATCTGAGGAGCTCTAAAGGGATTGCAAGAAGGAAACAGCTGGTGCAAGCAGCCTTGGCAAAGCTATAGCTAATTTGGAGAAGATGGAAACGTCCCTTGATGCAGAAGTTAGGCTGTGTGTGTTCTCATTACTATTCTGTGCAGCAGAAGTTGGAAAGGTCAGTACAGGGAGATTGCTGGCTTCTGAAATAAAATATTGCAGTTCCTTAAGATGAGCTATGAGGACGGTCAGCAAAAGGTGAGACCATCATTGACAATAGCATAAGAAAGCTGCCCTAGCTACTGGATGATCTGCCAGGTGACAGATGACTCCCTAAGACTTCACTCTTTAACCTGACCAACTGTGAAGGAGATGACTGGACAACATATCTGAATAAATATTAACGTATCAGATTTAGGCAACTACAGTGGCAGTTAGAGACATAATCCACTTTGTGGATTTGGCCCTTGATCTTCTCTTCACAGGATGATGCCTCAGCTGTTTTTAATAGCTTAGCTCAAAAATCCTGAGCGGCTAAATAATGCATAGTTTGTGTGGTAGAGAGGAATGGGTTAATAATGCTCTGAAGAGTTTGTGAGTCTCCTACTGATGCAAGCAGTATTCTGTATCCAGAAAGCTGTCACCAGAAATCAACGTGTGTATTCTGAGGTATAGTTGTAAATGCTATGTAATTGTTTTGGAACTAATTGTCTCCCACTTTTTTCTTCATGTTGTAATTATTGAAGAATGGCTGAATGGCAGAGCTCAGAGAGTTGTGATCAGTGGCACAGAGTCTAGTTGGAGGCCTGTAGCTAGCGGTGTCCCCCAGGGGTCAGTMCTGGGTCCAGTCTTGTTCAACTTCTTCATCAATGACCTGGATGAAGGSACAGAGTGCACMCTCAGCAAGTTTGCTGATGATACAAAACTGGGAGGAGTGGCTGATACMCCAGAGGGCTGTGCTGCCATTCAGAGAGACTTGGACAGGCTGGAGAGGTGGGCAGAGAGGAACCTCATGAAGTTCAACAAAGGSAAGTGCAGGGTCCTGCACCTGGGGAGGAATAACCCCATGCAGCAGTACAGGTTGGGGGTTGACCTGCTGGAAAGCAGCTCTGMWGAGAAGGACCTGGGAGTGCTGGTGGACACCAAGTTAAGCATGAGGCAGCAATGTGCCCTTGTGGCCAAGAAGGCCAATGGTATCCTGGGCTGCAGAAAGAGTGTTGCCAGCAGGTCGAGGGAGGTGATTCTCCCCCTCTCCTCAGCCCTGGTGAGGCCACATCTGGAGTACTGCGTCCAGTTCTGGGCTCCCCAGTACAAGAGGGATGTGGCACTACTGGAGCAAGTCCAGCGAAGGGCCACAAAGATGATTAGGGGACTGGAGCATCTCTCTTATGAGGAAAGGCTGAGAGAGCTGGGCCTGTTTAGCTTGGAGAAGAGAAGGCTGAGAGGAGATCTTATCAAYGTGTACAAGTATCTGAAGGGAGGGTGTCGAGAGGATGGGGCCAGACTCTTTTCAGTGGTGCCGAGCGACAGGACGCGAGGCAATGGGCACAAACTGAAACACAGACRCTTCCATCTGAACATGAGGAAAAACTTCTTCACTGTGAGGGTGACAGAGCACTGGAACAGGTTGCCCAGAGAGGTGGTGGAGTCTCCTTCTCTGGAGATATTCAAAAGCCGCCTGGATGCAATCCTGTGCAATGTGCTCTAGGTGACCCTGCTTGAGCAGGGGGGTTGGACTAGATGATCTCCAGAGGTCCCTTCCAACCTCAGTGATTCTGTGATTCTGTGATTCTGTGAAGAGGAGGGTACATGCCAGTCAAGGCTGTGAGAAAATATCTTGTCCTGTTCTGATCCCCCTGCATGTTACAGGTACCTAGAGCTCTAGCCGTTGTGAGGGTCAGGCGGTTTCTTCAGGAGTGTACCTCAGCTCCTTCTCTCCTATTTATTATGAGCATATATTATTTCTTGCAAGCTTTACAAACTTCTTCTGTGCAATGCTCAAACAGCAACAAAACATTTGAGAGGCTTGCAAAATGCAAATGCCTTGAGGATGGCTCATTTGTCATTGTCAGTGAGACCTGTGAGGATTCTTCCTTTTGTCAAAATTATTTTCAGAAGCCCTAATTTAAAAAGCCGTGTAAGAATGTGCTTACATTCAAGCACATTCATAGTCTGGGGAAGCTGGTGGAATTGTACATTATCATTAGGCACATGTTTCAGTCCCTAATAGACTGGACCTTAGTCTGTGAGGGTCACTTTCTTGCTCTGAAGGATTGGCAAGGGCATCTTGCACATTTGTAATACTTCTTTCAGTCATTTGCTAACTAGCTGGCAACAGCTAAAGCAGTTCACTGATGACAGCTATGTATGTTTGTGTTGAGGGGCTCACCTCTGAGCCTACCAATGTTATCTCCAGTGTCTGCAGTGACTTTAGTCTGGGTTCCTGACAGCAGTGTTAGGACTCATCTCACCCAGCTTCAGACACCTACAGAAGGAACACCTACTTCTGAGCTTGTCGGCCAAGACTATTTAGAGCTGATGAGAGAAACAAGCACTTGGAGAGGGTGATTCATCTGGCTTGTTTTAATCATCTGCTTCAGGATGAGATAAATCGTGCTGTGGAAATGCTTTTTTCTGTCTACTAACTATGCAGAAAGTGTAAATGACTGTCTCAGATGTACAAGTCTGCACAGCAGATGTCTCAAACTGCTAAGATGAATGACACCCTTGGTTTCTATCAATATCACATGTTTAGCCTATACAATGAGGTACAGTGTGGTCCTGTGGTGAGGGGGGCTAATTTCATGGGCTAGCCGTGCACAAGAGATTTAAGCCTTAAAACACTTCTGAAGTGGTCYAGACAGGCTTTTTAAAGGTGATACTACTACTGGGGTGGATTTCCTCTAACCCAGTGCAAGCATCTGTAGTTAGCAAGCAAGGGCACTTCATCTAAGGCATATACCTTAGGAGGGATAAGTTTGTTTCCTTGGACTCAGCAGAGAGCCTGGAGAGCTCAGGTATAGATGTCTACTGCAGGTGCCTGAAGTCAGTTGAGAGGGGTCTCACCCTTATTGTTCCCCTTACAGAGGAACACAGAAGGAGGGCAGTTTTCTGGGGGGCATCTTAGTGGGCAATGGCATTAGCAGTAGCACTGGAGGTGATTTCCTTCCATTGCTTCTGAATACCACGGGAGAGAGGTTGGGCTAAGAGGGAGAGAGGAATGATTCCAGCTGGGACTAATGAAACAGGAGAATGAACAAACAAAAGGGAGAGTGAAGAGCTAAATTTAGTAAAAGAAAGATAAAGCATTTTTCCTTTATCTCAGCATCTTGGTTTATTCTTTTGGGGGATACCATAGCACAGAGAGCAGCCTGCTGCAAAGGGCAAAGGAACAAGCACACTGAAAGTCTGGAGGAGGATACCCAGAAATAGAATTCCTAAATGCCCTGCCTTATCCATTCTGGAAAGCAGTTTTGCCATCCCTAAATTGATTTGGAGTCTGGTACCAGCCGGCCCTTGTGCAGTGTTGGAAAGAGAATGAGGAGCTTCTCATCCGTATGCGGGTTTGGTGTCACCCACAGATGGGCATAGGGACTAGGCAGGGAAAGCTACAGCTCTGGGTGTTACACATGTCAGCTGCCARGAAAGTCCCGAACAGTGAGAAGATGGGACCACATGGGTTTATATCCTCTCCTATAGCCACCACAACTTCCAAAGACAATCCAGCTTCTTGGGACAGAATAAGTCCCAGGCTTCCTCCAGGACAGTGCAGAATCCACAGGGAAAGGCTATGACCATTTAGCATCTAGCCTTCAGTGGTGAGCACAAGAAATCATGCACACATGGTGAAGTTTCACTGGAGGACAGTTTAAAAAGTCCCAGCTTATAACTCTTAATCACTAGGGCAATGATTTTTACCAAACAATATAGGGCTCTCTCAGTCCGTCATCATGGAACCCCTCAGGCCTGGGATAAGCTTATACTCCATCCAGCAAGCAAATTAGATTACCAAAGAATGAACATCCCTAGAAATTTAGGCCTTGAGCTGCAAGATCACTTTAGAAGTAAAGTGGTAAATGCAGGATTGTCTTTTGCAGAGGGTGGACATCTCTGTTCATGTATTTAACCCAAGGCTAAATGGATGTGGATGAGTCATTTTGCCTATGGACTATTGAGAATATCAGTAAAATTTTGCTTTATTTCATAGAGAATAATTGCCATGGAATAGACATAAGACACAGTGATATTTGCACATGAGCTGTCCACATGAACAGACTGGCTCATGAGTATTTGCACAGTATAAAGGGGAGCGGGACAGCAGCCCTGAGCCCTTGGTGGGGAGAAGATCCTCACCACAGTGTCCATTGTAGGGTGTCCACCAAACACTGCATTATTTTCTRTTGAGTGTCTGATGGATCAGATAGTGTACCTGTGATAGTGTCCACATACTCAGTGAGTGCCATAACCTACTGGGCCAGAGGGTCAGACATGTTATCTTGCTGTCCCAGTGGCCAGTTCATAATTTAGGAAGAACATTACAGCTTCAGTGTTGTGGTTCAGAGTGCAGACCCATCTTGGGATGTCATATACCCTAGTGGCTTAAGGCATGTTCCCTCGTGTTAGATATCTTTGACAGGAGGGGGTTAAATACTGGTTTCCCACATCCTGCGGGAATAAGTGCAGAGAAGGGAATGAAGAATACTCTTCTGGCTGTCTTCTGGAAGAACGAAGATTTTTGTCTAACTTTGGGAGCCCTTTCACAGACGTTAACTGTGAGTGAAGAAAGGCACTTTTTTGCACTACAACAGTGACACAAACCCTGTCCTAAGCCTTTCGTAGAGGCTAGTTGAGATGGCTCTTCACTTAACATCTGGGTTTTCATGGATTTGTTTTTTATGTGCCCTTGGTTGCACAGGAAGCATGCCAGAAGGACAGCCCACTGTCACTGTGGGGAGGTGACAGCAGAGGGTTGGATGCCAGGACCTGGGCTGTCCTTACCACTTGTGTACTCCTGTGACTTCTACTGGCTGCTTTGGCCCCTAAATCTGGGGSAAGAGCGGAGTTTCCACTGCTTAGATTGAGATGACAAGAACTGCTTTGTGGGTCTGTTCCTCAAGGCTTAGATTCTCAAAGAAGTCTGGGTACCTAATTCCTGCTGATTCTCTGCAGTTTGTTGTGGTGTGCAAAGTGTTTGGTGTTGCAGTGCCAAGGCTCACTGCAAAAGTTTGCAGGGAAGCTGAAGATTCAGTAATCACTGCAGGATTTGTGTGGTGGACAGTAAACACAGCACTGGCAGCTGCACATTACTTTGTGAAGTTAAGAGAAATAAATGTACTGTTATTCTGTAAGCTGAACTCTGACCAGTCTATGCAATGAATGAGGCAAGACACATTAGCTACATGCAGTGATGTAAAGAAAATGTATTAAAGTGATTTTGAACAAACAAAGGCTTCACAGACAGCTCTATTTTATTTCTAGCAACTTCTAACTTTTAGCAGATAGGTTGTAACCTTTTCAATATATGCCTAATACAATGTCATGTTAACTTTGGATAATTCATTGGCCTGCTGGTGCATCTCCGTTTGTGTGGGAAGCTGCTCACATTTTTCTCTTGAAAACTGAAATAAGTGAAGAGATCATCAAAGTCCCCTCCTCTTTTAAAGCTACTCAAAAAAACACCAAGAAAACTCTAGATATTTGTACCTTTGCTGCTGTACTCTTGTATGCCTCTTTTTTGATCCCAAGATACCAAATAGAGGCCACAGTTTTGGAAACCATTCTGAGTATTCAATATGATTGGGTTGTTTTTCTGTTATAAAATGCAGCTTTACTGGGCAAACTTATGGTACTGTTACCTTAGATCATACCTTTCTCACCTGTAAATAAATAAATAATTGGTTCTCTCCCCTGGCATAAACCTTTTGTTTACTAATGTATTAGCTTGTACAAATACAAAATTAGGTTAACATGAAATAAGAGGTATTAAAATACTGCCCGTTCAAACTACTGATTCCCATCAGTATAAGGAAGGAATTTTTGTGTGCAGATCTCTCCTCCCAGACACCGGGATCAGGAGTAATGCGCGTGTGAAACCGGGCTTCCCGAGCAACGTCCTCAGCTCAGTTATGCCAGGGCAAAGCTGAAGTCACGGTGCTGAGCCATGGTTGGTGCAGGCCTCAAGGAGAAGTTAGGGCTGCCTGCTCTGAAATGCTCTTCAGAGCACCGATGGGTTTCTCTAATTGTTGCCAATCGGTTACAGCCTCAAAAGGGTGGTTTTGCTAGGGACTACTGGCATGCTTGGCAATCCAAGCGCAGCATTAATCATGCTACTTACTTTGCAGTGATCACGCTTAGCTGCAAGAATAAATACATTGTCCCCTCTCTCCTCTTAAAGAAACACCATGTTGCATAAGCTGCCCAATTCTGTATTTTACAAGACAATAATAATTGCAAGTGTTGCTATAATCCTCTCTGCTGCTTTATTAAACTCAATGCCATATTTTGCATTCATTTGCACGTCCTAGCAGCATCAGTTTGAGTGGTCTGTTACATCTTTCCATGTACATCAGAACAACATGTAATTTCACTTTCCATTTTGCCCAGTGGCTCCTAAATCTAGAGGTAATAATTATTATTTACACTGTAATTGTGCCTCAGTTGGGCTGGATGCTTTGTGATGATCTAAAAATGAACGACATTTTGTGGCAGGATCTGTATTTCATTGCTGCATGACTTCAAAAGGACCCAGGATCTGAAAACTGAACTGCTGCCTGGTTCTCCTTTGTAAGCCTTGTTTTTTCTTCTCCGCAGGGGATGAGCGCTCCCGGGAGTCTCCAGCCCCAGCAGAAGCACAGATGCAAGCTGGGGCAGAAGGCAGTGGAAGGGTGAACCGCTGTTGTTGGAAATGCTCCGTGATGCAACTCAAGAAGTTTTTCTGGGGTGTCGCTGTGGTCCTGGGTGTCTGTTCCTCCTGGTCAGGTTCAACCCAGCTTGCAAAACTGACCTTTAAGAAATTTGATGCACCCTTCACTCTAACATGGTTTGCAACAAACTGGAACTTTTTATTCTTTCCTTTGTATTATCTTGGACATGTTTTTAAGTCAGCTGAAAAGCAGTCTCCAAAGCAAAGATACAGGTATGAGAGCTTTTGTTTTTTCTCCTGTGACACTTGCATGCTGCTGTATCTCTAAGCAAACATTTTACTCGGATCAGTCTGTTAAAACAAACTTGCAATTGTTTTCCTCTTCAGTGTTGTTAAAGGGTGGTTCTGAATTCATTCTGTGCAGTCTGCTAGGTGGTATGTTACTACTCTCAATACAATTTGACTCGAACAGTAAGAAGTCCAGGTTTATTTCCAATACATGTAAGTCATTTAATGAAGGTCTGCACCTTCAGTCATTACTTTTCAATAATTTTCTGTCCAGACTTCTGTGACCATCATTTTTTTATTATTGGCATTCTTCCTCTACCATACAGCTGATTTCTTTGGCAATCTCTGAGTAAGCTAAGAAAGCTGCTCTTTCCAAAATCGGTACTAGTGCAGTTCCTTGAATAGCCAAATGACAGGTATTATGGTATTTTCCTGGCATTATGCCCTTGACATTAAGGCCAGACTCTGATCCCAGTTATGCTTGAGCTATTTTGTTTATTTCCGAGAGGAAGCACAGTCATAACTGAAGACAGCATTTCATCTTCAGTACACCTTTCTTTTTTTATAGCAAGCCTAAACCTACGAAGTGTAAACCCTCTCATGAAAATCCCTGAGTGCCCAACTTCCATGAAGGGCTGAGGATGGTCTAGCTGCTTGCGAGAGTGCGCCTGGCAAGTGCTCCTTCTTCTCATCTAGTTTTAGGTCAGGAGAGGTGCCTGGGACAGGTGGGATAAATCAGCCATCAAGAAGCCCCATGGCAGAGAGCCTCTGCTATACACAGAAGACTGTGAACAACACTTTCCCCTTCTGTTACGCAGCGGGACTCATGTCCCTTAATGAAGTTGCTCAGAAAGTGAACAGCAAGAAGTACACAGTTCTCAGCCTCCAGTTGTGCAGCAGTGAGGCAGAAACTCACGAAAGGAAAAATCAAGGAAATCAGGGTACTCATGAAATGCTATACCTTAGATTACCAGTGTTGAGATTATAAACATTAAAACTGTGCTGTTTACCTATCGTTACATTTTCTTAATCTTCTAAATCATCAGGGGGCTGTGGATAAAGGGATTTCACTGTTTATTGCAGGTCCTAGAGCAGCACTCAGAAGTTTTAAAGAAATTTCTGTAAGATACCATGTTTCCTGCTTTGCACTTCAGACTTCAGTTTCTACTTGTTGTTTACTAAATAGCAAACATGGGTGCCTCAGATGAGAGAAGTATGGAGGTTATAAAAAGCAACAGTTTAATCTAAAAGTAATAACAAATGCTAGCCCAAAACAACTACCTTTTAGTTTCTTTGGTTTGTAAGTATTTCTTTTCAGCTTCCCTCAGATAGTGTTTTAAATACTGATAATTCTGGGGTGAGCAGTTGCGGTTCACCATATTCCTGGGGTTAAAACCAGAGCATTATACTCTTCATTGCTACAGTTAATTGATACAGCTGGTAATTTTATGTCTTCCATTTAATTAACTGATGACTGAGCTGAGCAGCAGGTGCAAGTCTTACAGCTTATTTGGGATGTAGGGGGGAACATCACTACAAATATGCCTGCAGCAGGCTTAGTAAAGAACGTGCATTTGTGTGTCTGAGTAGCAAATTGAATAGGGTTAATTTGCAGGGTTTTTTATTGGTCTCAGGGTACGGACTTGGCTTTGTTTCCTAGCTTTGCTGCAGATGTGGTGTGTGCCTTTGAGCAAGTCTGTGCAAACCTGATTCCTTCACACTTGCTGTTCCTTTGGATGGTACAGTCCTTCAGAGGGAGAACTGTCCCTTAGCATGTGTTTATGTAGAGTCTGCCTCGGTATGTCCATTATCTAAACCGAGATTTTTCAGTGGTGCCGTGCTAAGACTTACCATAGTAAGAATTATTGTTCATCTGCATTCTCCATTATGACTGAGATTTCATATGCACATGTCAGAACACACAAGCATTGGAGCCCAGCATCCCTTCTTAATCATTCCCTCTTTTTGCATACTTCTATATTTATATATGTGTGTGTATATTTACATACATGCATATATATATGCATATATAGATATCAATGTTGAGRCTTTGCAGCTGTATGTGAGGCATTACTGTCTTCAGGAAAGGTTGTACTCTAGGCACAGTCAGACATGTTAGGAAGGCTTTGCATGGGCTTCAGAGTGCTTAAAGTAAGACAATTCTGACCTGGAACTAACAAGAAACTTGCTCAGTCACTTGCTTCTAATTTTATCCTCCATCCTCATCTATATTTTATTCATTGTCTGAGCTCTCTGGCAGGAATTTGCAAGGAGATAAACAGGAGAGTATAAAGTGGAATTAAGATGTCTAAGTCACCTCATTAGTAAGGTAAATGAAGGGATTCTCATGTGTTAACTACATAGGCTTCTAAAATCCATAGGCACTAACATTTTCTTGGCAGCAGAGTTCCCAAGGACACGTGCACAGCTGTCTCCTTCTCAGCAAGGCGGGCAGCTCAGCCCCTACCCTCACCGCAGCCCAGCAGTGCCTTCATACAGGCGCAGACTCAGGGCACGGCTGCTGCGGGGCCTGATCCAGCAGGTGCGCTTTGGGCACACGTAGCTATCCCTGCATGTAGTCATTCCTTATGAAACACATCTGCCCCTGCCACTTGTATAGGCAGCCAGCACGGGAGGAGGAAGGTGCCTGTGTTGTTCGCGCTCACGGGGTAAGCAGCTCGCCCAGAGCCTGGCTCCCTCTCCTGCTGAGCGCTCTCACCGCTGGGCCCCACCTGTGCTCACTGCTCCTTCTTGGCCTGCTGGCTTTTGAGGAGGTAATGTTTGCAAAATATTCTAAAGCATATTTTTGGCATAGTTTTACGTTCCAGTATCCCCTTGTCTTCCCTTTCTTCCTAAAAGTTTTGATAGCAGCTGTTGAGAGCTCGGCAAAAGCTAGCTGGGAAAAGTTATGATGCTATAAACCTTTTACAGTTAAAGGATATGTAAAGAACAACAGTCATGAGGAAAAAATACATAAAAGAGGGATTATAAAATGTAATCACAGTGAAAAAGGAGTCTGCCCTCTTGTACAGATATATGCTTACCCTGATTAGTTAAATATACCATCCAAAAACCTTAGTATGGTTTTAAATTCATATTCTAATTAACGCTGCTATTCCAGAGACATACTATGCCATATATATAATTTTTGTATGCTTTGTAATCTCACATAAGAACATGCCTGCTGCAGTCACAAATCAGTTTAAAGCTGTACAGTTTTTTTCCCCATTTTTTAAAACATATATTGGTAATAAATTTGGCACCAAAACCTTAGAGTAGCACATTACATTTAACAAGAGATTTTTTAATTTTCCTTATAAGATTTTGAGTATTAAACCATAATGTAAAGTATTAAGGATTTCTGATTCTACCCTAGTGCATGGTAAGGAGCTTTCTATGTAAGCTCAAGTAGAATAACAGTTTTGTCTGCAGCACGGTGGGGGAGTCATTCATAACTCCACTGAGACAATGTTGGATGTTTCCAAATTGTATCCAGACAGAACATGACAAAGAATAAAATCTCTTCTGGATCAGTACTTTTGGTGATGAATCAAGGCAGAACAAAACACATGTGTTCATGTACAAACTATTCTAGGTTCCCTATGCAGCTCCATTAAATTTAAGAGTTATGCATAAACTGTATATCAGGGAGAATTTGTCCCATGATGGGCCATGTACAGGTCGCATGAGACTGCGTTCTTGGTAAAGTGACTCAGAAAATTCTGACAGGCCACAGAAGAGCACTCCAAGGTTACCTCYACCCTCTTACTTCTTGTTCGAGTGCTCACCAGCTTAAAATAAAATTACAGTAACTAGATTAACATTAATTTAAAGTGTTGTCCAGTCCAGAAATAACACATGTAATGATTTATGGGCCTAATGGATCATTTGAGAGTACTTCATTTTGTCTTCATACTTTTTGCTTCCAAACTGCTTTGTAAAATGACACATTCAATCTGATGAGCTCTCCTCCATCATACTTATATTACTAATTTATGAGGTAACATAAATTAAAAGCACTGGAGCTTAAAACTCCCTGGCTATAGGGAAGATGAAATTAAAATCTCTGTAAGATATTATTTAGCTTTGCGTATTTCTAGGCAGGAGACAACATATCATAGCTCTTACACAGATTCRCTCTTTGCATACCAATGTGAGAACAACCGGGGATTCTGTGCACACAGTAGCAGCAGAATTCCTCAGAATGCTTATTTATTTTGACAGTATGGTTTTACCTAACAGTTTTCTGACAAGTAAAGAGCAGGACTTTACAGAATGGTTTGCCTGATTATTTGTTTTCTTTTAGATCATGATTTTTATTGCATACAGCAATAGGGCTAAAGGAATCTCTTCTACAGCCTTGAATAAAGCAGATGTGTCTGGTGAATGAAAGAAAGAATCATCTCCTATATCTGGCACTGATCTACGTCCACATTTGAACATGTTTTAACATGTTCTTTTTCACTGAATCAGTCTCTGTACTGCCCCTGAATTAGCTGCCACTAATCTTTCAGAATTTGTGGGTATTTCTTTGAAAAGAAAGAAAAAAGTTGAGGGTAACATTGAAATATAGTTTTTTCTTTGGAACTCAGTCAAAATACTGGAGGTAGCAATGGAAGAGGACTAATGTGATCTTATTTACTCTGATATACATACAATAACTTCACAAGAGTCACCTCTGATGTATATACATAGGGATTCAGAATTGAGACTTAGATCTTCTGTGGCCAGAAGTGATCAGTGCCTTAGCTTCACATAATGTCCAAGAAAATGTGGGCCAATTTTTAAATATATTTCATACACATTTCTGCATGGAGGAGATGAGACACTAGTCCAGCATCCCCATCTTGACTCGCATGAAAGTGCCACTTAATGAACCATCAACACTGCGCTCCTCTGTGGCAGCAGTCAGGGAACTCAGCCACGCAGGTGCTGGTAACCACCTGATCATGACAAAACTCTAAGCGGGGATAAGGTCAGAGCCTGATTTGGCAAGAGTGGATACCTTTTTGCTGTTGATTTTAAACATTTTGTATTCATGAGTCTCTCTTATCCAATGGCATTAAAATGTTGCAGCGTGGTTGACTTTTGGCATCTTCCTGATTTATGCTGCTACTTAGGTGAGAACATCACCACCAGAACATACCGTATTACCAGAGTCATAAATAAGCTACAGAAACGTCCAGACATGATGAATACAAGTGTTTTAGCAAATATCACCCAATGGAGCATCATGTATTTTTCCTTTCAAAAGCTTTCAATTTATAAATTCTATTTTTAATTCACTATATCAGCCTGAAACTAATACTTATTTACTTTGTGTTCCTCAAAATAAAATTGTTTTACAATTCAAGTTCACATTAGCTCATTGGGGAAAAAAAAAGAACAAAAAGAATGCTTGAAATTAAAAGATACAGCATCTGATTCTTACCTGATTTAGACAGATACAAATCAGGAGTAACTCTAAATTAAATCATTTTGGTCTCCACACCAGTCTGTCAGAACTTATCTTTGTGCTTGGGATCAAAGCAATTAATTAAAAGAAGATGAGTATACTGTTGCCTCGCATAACTAACTGGGGCTTACTCTTATAGAAGAATGCCTGATACATTGTGCAAATTGTTTATCACACTTCTGGTTGTCTATTTCTACTGCAGGTGTCTCAACTACTGTTGGTCGTGTGTTATTCATTGACAACTGTATCCTCTCTCAGATTGTTTTCACTGATTCTGCACTCTTCTCCCAGTACTTTTAGCTGAAAACAAGACCAAAATGTACTATTAACAAGCACTAGGTAGCAGTAGTAGTGAAGCTTTTTTATGGAACAGCATGGTGTAAGTGGTAAGGGAGATGCTGAAGGGCATCTGTCAGATGCCCTACCTGCTTTGCACAGAGTCAAGTTCAGGCATGGAGTATTCATTTGGGCTTAACTCAGCTGAAGCTGAAGCCAAATTGAAATCAGTAAACTTTTTGCTTGATCATGTGGCCTACACCAGCATAGGAGCCATAACAAGGATGAGCGGTTGCATATTTTCTTTGGGAATATCAGGGTTCTAATGCAAATGTATTGTGCAAAAGGAAATGTCTTTAAAAAAAATGGCTGTTTGGCTTCATTTGTATAAATTGTCACAGAATTGTTATCTGCTGTCATCTTGGGAGGCAAAGGAAGGGGCACCAGCCTTACTGTGATAACCACCTAACCCACATACTTTCCTGCCATCTTGCTTTTCACCAGTTCTGTGACCATTTTCTGCCTCTTTTTGGATGACCCAGAAGGATGCTGTTTCTGCAGCTGGAAAGACTCACTGGGACTCTGTTGCCAGATGTCTAGCTTCCTTCCTTCCTGCTCAAATAGATGCTGTTGTTAACTTCAGTTTCTCAAAGTTGAGAAATTACTGCTTCCTGATGAAAACCATTGGAGCCCCTCTCTTTCCTTGTGAGGATACTGTGCATCCCAACAGGCTGGGAGTCCTAAGGATCACAGCACATCCCCCACAGAAATTCTGGAGGGAGCACCTAACTACTAGCTTGAGATTTTTGCTTTTGCTAAAGGTCCTAGCAGAGCTATGCTGCATTATTGCCAAATTATCATATACGCCATCAATTCAGCTGTTTCCCTGGGGAGACTTCTCTCAGGTGATTAATGAATAATGTTATGGTTTCTGGCTCTCTGTGACTCCTGGTGCAAAATTTTCTCAGCCAGCTGTCTATAATGTGCTCACAATATGCCTGTTCTTGCAAAAATATGTAGTCCTCAGGCTTCAGAGTATTTCTGGAGTATCTTCCTGTTCACGTAAGTCTTTTCTACGCACTGGAGACATCACCAGAGGTTAGATTAGCAAGGAAATTTGCCTCAGCTGGCTCCTCAGTGCCCTACTGCATATTGCAGCATTGCCAGCTTGGACCTCAATGCCCAGGTTCCTCGCAAAACACATGGGGAGGGTAAATGCCTACAGAGGAGATGCAAAAAGACTAGGAAACTGGTGAGGTAAAAAGTAGGAAAGGTTGAGGAGAAAGAAAGAGAAAGTCTGTTCACCAAACTTTAGTTGTTAGTAGTAGGTCTCTCACTTTCTCCCCTCTATTGGAAGAAAAGTTGATTGTATTGAAGACATCTTGCTCAGGGAAATCTGTAGCTGGGGACCCCAAGTACAGAGAGGGGCCTCTGCCCATCCCAGAATTAGATGCCTAACCACATYTGAAGTGGCACTACTCTTGATGTTTTCTACTGGAAAGTTTAAAAAACTTCTCCCTGACCCCTGTACAAGCTGGTAGTTTTTCTGTTCCCCATATGCCCAGTAGGGGATCTTGGTACCTAAATCAGGGCTGATGATGACAGTGGCTGGTAGAGTGCCCAAAAATTAATGCCCAAGTCCCAACTTCTGTGGAGGTAGCTCCCACTGTGTGAAGCTTGCTTGTGGGTGTCAGGCACATAAAGTGGCATTTCTATGCTTACCTCCCTTTCTAAACCTGCCCCCAGCTTTTCCCATCTCCTGGAAACACCCTTAAGAGAATTTCTTTAAAATTCTGTTTCAGAAGTTTGTTAATTCCATCTATTCAGGTAGTTAACACTCCCTGTGAGAGCTTATGTCWTAGCCTCTGTGTGAAAATGGTTGGGGTTCCTTTTTAGGAAACCAATCCCTTGTAATTCAGCCTCTCAGTTTCTTGAGAATGTACTTTGAGATTCCCATGGTATTTCACAGAATCACAGAATCGCTGAGGTTGGAAGGGACCTCTGGAGATCATCTAGTCCAACCCCCCTGCTCAAGCAGGGTCACCTAGAGCACATTGCACAGGATTGCATCCAGGCGTGTTTTGAATATCTCCAGAGAAGGAGACTCCACAACCTCTCTGGGCAACTTGTTCCAGTGCTCTGTCACCCTCACAGTAAAAAAGTTTTTCCTCATGTTCAGATGGAAGTGTCTGTGTTTCAGTTTGTGCCCGTTGCCTCACATCCTGTCACTGGGCACCACTGAAAAGAGTCTGGCCCCATCCTCTCGACACCCTCCCTTCAGATACTTGTACACATTGATAAGATCYCCTCTCAGCCTTCTCTTCTCCAGGCTAAACAGGCCCAGCTCTCAGCCTTTCCTCATAAGAGAGATGCTCCAGTCCCCTAATCATCTTTGTAGCCCTCCGCTGGACTTGCTCCAGTAGTGCCACATCCCTCTTGTACTGGGGAGCCCAGAACTGGACRCAGTACTCCAGATGTGGCCTCACCAGGGCTGAGGAGAGGGGGAGAATCACCTCCCTCGACCTGCTGGCAACACTCTTCCTGATGCACCCCAGCATACCATTGGCCTTCTTGGCCACAAGGGCACATTGCTGCCTCATGCTTAACTTGGTGTCCACCAGCACTCCCAGGTCCTTCTCCGCAGAGCTGCTTTCCAGCAGGTCARYCCCCARCCTGTACTGGTGCMKGGGGTTATTCCTCCCYAGGTGCAGGACCCTGCACTTGCCTTTGTTGAACTTCATGAGGTTCCTCTCCRCCCACCTCTCCAGCCTGTCCAGGTCTCTCTGAATGGCAGCACAGCCCTCTGGKGTATCAGCCACTCCTCCCAGYTTTGTATCRTCAGCAAACTTGCTGAGGGTGCACTCTGTCCCTTCATCCAGGTCATTGATAAAGAAGTTGAACAAGACTGGACCCAGTMCTGACCCCTGGGGGACACCGCTAGCTACAGGCCTCCAACTAGACTCTGTGCCACTGATCACAACCCTCTGAGCTCTGCCATTCAGCCACTTCTCAATCCACCTCACTGTCCACTCATCCAGCCCACACTTCCTGAGCTTGTCTATGAGGATGTTATGGGAGACAGTGTCAAAAGCCTTGCTGAAGTCTAGGTAGACAACATCCACTGCTCTCCCCTCATCTACCCAGCCAGTCATTCCATCAGAGAAGGCTATCAGATTGGTTAGGCATGATTTCCCCTTGGTGAAGCCATGCTGACTACTCCTGATCACCTTCTTTTCCTCCACATGCTTGGAGATGGCCTCCAGGATGAGCTGCTCCATCACCTTTCCAGGGATGCAGGTGAGGCTGACTGGCCTGTAGTTCCCTGGTTCCCTAGTTCAGACCATGATGTAGTGAAAAGAGCTTAATGTTCATGTCTGGTGAAAAGCTTTCTCCTAATCTGAAGATCCTTATTCCAGTGAGGATCTCCTTGTCTGGCTTTTATAGCCCTCTGGAGGGCTAATGGGGAATAGAAACTAGGTGCTCCTGATCAGAAGAAATGCATGTTCTTTAACTATCCTTGAGCCTGGTTTGCAAAACCATTCCACAGATGATTAGATGAAATGGTGTCCTGTAATTTTGTCTTGTTGTCCCATTAATTTTTCATGGTAGAATAAAAGATGCTCTCTCTTCCATATCTCCAACAGATACTCTAAAATAACTATATTATATACCTAGTATGAGGTAGTGGTGCTTGAGGCAAGGACTAGAAACAGAAGTAATTGTTCTCGTTATCTGAAGACAGCGCACATGCGATGAAACGGTGTCTTTTTGTAATGATGTTCTTGCTTGAAAGAATGTAATGTCTTCCAGCACTGAATGATCTCTGCTGGTGTTTAAACTTTAGGCTAATAGCACTTCATTAACTTGCTCTACCTCTGGTTAGGAAAGCAAGGTGCTGAACTTCCATGCTTCTACAGTTTTTTCAGGAGACCTCATGAGCAAATCCACCCATACTGCATAACTGAAAATACAGAATCAAAGAAAGCAGGACTGAAGGGACCTCAGAGGTCATCTCATCCATTCCCTGCCTCCAGTGCACGATCAACATGCACAAACAGAAAAGTAACTGCATTTTATGATTGGCAGAGGGGAAAAAAGGGACCCAGGAAAGAGTGTGTGATTGTGTTTACTGTGTGTAGAAAGAATCAGAAAGCTGAGTGAGCATGTATAAGCTGTTTTTCTAAGCGTCATAGCATGAAGGAAGGCAGAGGTCATGGCTGCTCTTTTTGCACAAAGTGTTTTACCTTAGTCATCGCATCAACTATTTTGACACCCAGTGCACAAATTTACTAAATGAGGACTATCCTAGACAGGTTCTCSCATGTTGTTTACAGCAGCAACAAAAACAACAACAAAACTCAGGAGGCAGTGATAAGGAAGTGTATTTCCCTGCCCTCCCCCCCTCCAATCTGCGTCAAAATATGTTAAGGGCTGCTACCTTTAAAACTGCTTTAAAAAGCAAGGTGCTTGTATGGTAACAGACTTTGTAGCTGTAATTAACAGCTCTCAGTAAAGATAGATGATACAGTAAGAAGTGTTTGAGGCTGGCAGTACTACAGAAGTGGAAAAAACCTTTTTGTCCAGCTGCCTAGTGRTTATGGACTGAGTCCAGAGTTCCCAGCATTGTTTCTGGTTGTGTTAAAAGACAGCCTCATATAAATGCACAAGTACCTGGCTACAGATCCTGTTCAGTCAGGATCTGACAGAGCTGGCCACCCTTGCTTGTTAATCAGAGCTATAGCTAGTAAAAGGGAAGAAATAGCCAAAGATGAAGGCTGGCAGCAGCATAGGTATATGAGCAGGGTGCTGTAAATTGGAAAATCCTGCTAAGCAGTTATTTAATATTGCCTGTGAACATCAGTAGATTTTTGGAGGGAAACAACGGTAAGATACTAGCCGATGGGCAGATGTGTTCATATATGTACTTGCTAAGATCTACAGCCATTCCCATGTTTTCCAGCACTAACACACCTYTCAAAATGGTGGTTTTCTGCCGGAGAATCGTGCAAAATGCCATCCAAAATGGCAAAAACAAGCAAAATGTGGTTTTGTTACCTGATTTGCCTGCTTGAGAAGGCAGTTAGTGAAGATTGCTTCTCTTCAGTTTAGCTAASAAGAAGAAACAACCTTCCTGGCAATCTGTTTGTCCATCTGTGGCATCAGCTGAAACTCAGTGAGTTTGAAGGAAATAGCCTCATACACTTTATGCCCTTAGGGTCATTACCATGTTATTTGGGCCTCTTATACTGAGCAAGCCTGTAATGATCAAGTTCACTGTGGCTTTCTTATCCATTCCCTCTTTCCCATATTTCTGACAGAACTCTTGCCCACATACTCTGTCTGAAACACTTGCGTTTAGCTTTATCATTTGCTTTGTTTCCCTCTCTTAAATGAGGTTTCTGTGAAGTTGGCTTTGGTTGCTTGTGGTTTGATTTCTGAATCATGTTCCTTCTCTTTAGAGTTGGATGTTTGCTTGCTTATTTGCTTAAGCCGCTTATTTTGCAAATGTGTAGAGAATGCTGTAACATTTCCTTTCTATCTTTGAAAATCTTTCACTTTGTCAGTAAAAAGCTAAGGCTYCCATTAGGTGAATGGGCCCCTGGAAGTCTAAATGAGTGATGACACCCCCAGTTTCTTTCATCAGAAACAACTGTTAAAGCCCAGGCACCACAAGTCGTTGTGAATGCCCCTTCAGTGACAGAGCAGTATTAACCTTTCTGTAGTACGTTGCTAAGACAGGGTGCCCATGGATGGTGTAAGCACACATCCATTCGCTACAATAGAACCTTGTTCCTGCAAGTCATCTGGCGTTTGTCCTTGCATCACATCTAACAAATGTTTTACTTAACCAGAATACTGTTTTTTTTCCTTAAGTCTCTTCATTATATCCATAGGACAGGCCACTCAGGCCAAATGAGAACTGGATCATGCTTTTTTTGCATTGAAACTCCAGCTTTCTGGATTAGTCTACCTTTTTATGCATTCAGCTGGAATGCATATGCATTTCCAACTATGGATCATTATGAAAATTATTCAGCTGTCCTGTTAAATAACACATTAGAAAATAGGCCAGAATTGCACTTCTACTTTCAGTACCTCTTAATAATACCTTGCATAAAAAGGAAGCTCCGGCATTAATGCTGCCAGTTATTTTCACTATCTAACAACTGGTTGCTGTTGTCAGATCATCTCACTACGATATGCTGAATGCCACGTCATAGAGTCATGGAACAATTCAGGTTGGAGGGGCCCTCAGATGTCTCAAATTGTCACCTCCCTTCCATTAATGTACCTACAGATCTACACTTGATCATGAAATTTTTAGCAATTAAGGGCAACCCTCTGAAAGTCTTACAGCATTAAATAAAGAGCTATATTGATTTCATGGATTTTTCAAACAACTTAAGCAATCATGTAGCAAAGCCATGCTCTTCTGTAGTTCCAAGTGATTTCTGTAATGCTGTTACTTTCAGCCTTACCAAATTTGACATGGCCTTCATAGCAGAGCTGGATTCTTCATCCTGTAGAATGGATAACCATAAGGGAATATGAAAAAGGGCCATTAAATCTTGTATGGCATGGAAAAGGTGAAGTAAGAACTAGATGGCATCAAACAGAATGAGTGAGATGTTCAGACCAAAGGAGGTGTTTTTTCAAACAGTGTGTAACTGAGCTGTCAGGAGTGTGAAAAATGAGAACATCCTGAAAAAGTGATTAGTGCATGCTTGGAAGTAGGAGTTGCTGGGGCACATGCAGCCTGTTATGGGAGCAGATTGCATGAGCTCTGTCAAAACTTAAAACTAACTGTTGGGCAACATACAAACAATAGTTTGTGTAGCAACACCACATCTTCTTCTGAAAGCTTAGCTAGATCAGTATATCATATATTATTCCAAATGACAGCTTGCTTAGTGTATTACAGCTAATGTTAAGAATCATGTGACTAGATACAGATTCTTAACATGTGAGATGCCAAGATCAAGGCACAACAGCCACAGAGTCTTCTAAATTATAGGAATCCAAACTAGTAACTCAGAAATATCTACTGAAGATTTAATCATATCAGCAAAAGCTATTTTATGTGTTAACAGATTTGTTTCTTAAGTATGTTCAAATAGAACTTACCAAACTGTTAAAGATGTTTTCTTGGGATCTTTCAAAAGGGAACGTCAAACTGGCTTTATTTTTAGGTAAACAGGAATCATAATGAGGACATTCCTCTTGAAAATTGTATCAGTTATATGAATACTTAATTGTGGAGCTAGCTTTGGCTGGCAGGTTTGAAAATATTGTCTGCTGCTTTAAATTTCTTAAATTTTGTTTTGTTTTCATGATTCAAAAAAATTAACACTTGGCTTCCCAGATATGTTTGTTGCAAGCAACTGGAGACAAGTGGTTGCAAGAAAATGGAAAAAAGTGTGTTTCGTTCACAGCAATTCTACTGAAAGAAATTGGTCTATCCATCAATGTGGCTTTAGATACTTTCCACTATTACACTGCTGGTATCTGAAACCTCATTAGCCAAAAAGCCTTTGTCTAGCGCGGAACAGTAATTAACCACAGATTTTGGGCACATGTAGGAACATCTCGCTAGGGAAATCTGAAAAAGAGAAGACAAATAATGTCTATGAGTCAATATAATGTCACAATCTGAATGTGCAATGGCAAATCTTCCTTCCTCAAGTAACTCAGCTACTGAGCACTACAGATAGATAGCTAGTTTGTATTAAGCTGCAAGCATAGCTTTTGCCTGACTTTGGCCTAACCAGCAGTGACCAACCGACTTCTCTACATGAAGTGTGCTCATGGTACCTACTAAGTCTTGTACAGCTGACAGGAAAAAGATGCTATAGTTCATTAGTTTTGTCATTCTGTATAATTCATACGTTTTCAAAGGGAATGGCACTGAAAGCTTTGTAGTACTGAAGGTGCATAATAACTGCATCAAAATTGCTCATCTGCAGCTAAAGTGAGATAATTGCCTAGGCATATTCGCCTTTCCAGAAGAGATTTTGAATAATAAATGTTTATAAAACCATTCTGTCATCATATTATCCAGTTCTAACCCCATAAGCCAAACTCTCAATTCATTTACACCAGAAATAGCTCTCATTGGTGCATTTCTGAAGTCAGCAAAGATCAGAACCTGCACTAGCTTAAATCAGCTGGTCTTCGCTCACAGCTCCCCCAGCAACCCTTATGAACCAAATCGAATAAGAGTAATCAGCAAGCACACTGACTTCTTGTTAGCAGAATTTTCTGTGTCTTTAATAATTTAACTTAATTAATGGAATTTAGGGGCTCAGATGCTAGTCTTTAGTGATGTTGAATGGCCCTCCTTCCTGAGGGGCAAGTCTTGTCACAGGGTTAGAATTACAAAAAGACTGAGACATATGCCCCATCCTGAAAACAGGAATAAATATCTATGTGTGGTTTCAGGTAGACATTTCTTTCTCCTTGGGAACCTCTATCCTCTCTCAGGGCTAAAGGCCTGAGCTGATCCATTCTCACAAAATATAGATGTGCTGATGATATTGTGAGACTGGCAGCAGAAGGTTAGACTCAAGACCATGTTAATTAGCTTAATCATGGCTGATCTAAGCTGCTCCCGCAGATAAGCTCATTAGTACAGACTCAGCTCACCGAAGGCTTTGAACATGATCCTTCTACAGCTGATAAAATGCAGACAGCTGTAAGACATGTCCTGCTTGAAGTCCATGCTTACCTGTTCAATTCCCTCCTTCTCCACAGTGATGCGGTTTATAAATGTTTCTGTAATCTGGTATGCTCACTTTTCCTCACAATTAAAAGTTGAGAAACAGCAGTGACCAGAGAGAGGATTTTTTGGTGCAACTCTGCTGTCTTACGCTCCTCCAAGAAGGAATTAATTGATTTTTCCATTAGACTTGATACAAATCATATTGATGTCCTGATCATCCTCAGTATGCCTGACTGATATCTAATATCTGCCCCATGATCTTTGCAACACCTCTTGTGCCTCTTTCATGATCTCGCTCAGTGACTGGAACTGCATGTTCTAGCCTAGCCATGCTACAAGTGCTAAATGAACAAACATGGAGAGTTTATAAAGGGGTAAAAAATGTTTCAGACTAGATGACAAGATCACCTGCTTTCTGCCACTTTGTGCTGCTTATCTTTCTGTGTGAAGGCAGGAGCTGCCGTTTCTTCTGCGGGATCCCTTCAGCAAAAGAGCCATCTGCTTGTCCCGAGGTCAGCTTGCTCTGCAGGTCTTCAGCTCATAAATCCTTGTGTGTTGTAGTGAAATCTCAGCATGTTGTACCACTGGGGCACTGGAGTCCTGCTGAGCACCTTGGCGTGGAAAAAGCTGACCAGCTCTCCAGAACTGGGAAATAAGCCAGCAATCCTGGAAGCTGACTAAGCTGGCATTTGCCCGTCACCTAGACTTGTGATCATCTCTGAGGTGCATTGCACATCTGCATCTGTGTGGTTCTCCGAATCACCTCACTGGCCGGGTGCACTGTATTGCTAATAGGCAGCTGGGCACCGCGTCTCTCTTGCTGTCAGCACTGAGTTATATCCATGACGTGGGAAAAACCTCTGCTGTGATCTCTCAGCTACTTTGAATACATCTTCTCTGAATAAACAGAGGCAGAGAACTGTACTGGTGGAAAGACAGCACTAACTGTATTCTCCTGAGACACTCACTGCTGATGATTAATAAGAAAGTGCAGTAGCAGAACAGGTATCACCTTTGCCAGGTTTCTGAATAAAGAATTTCGCCTTCGAAATTGAAACATCATTGCTGCTGTTGTCATTCTTCCTGTAAAACATTTTGAAAAGAAGTTCAGAAGCTTTGCTAAAATTGGTAACAATATGAACTATTGTTCAGTACATTTTTTTTCTCTCTCAAGGACTTAAGCTTATTAAGTAATGTCTCTCTCTCTCAGTTTCATCACAGAGCATTAAGTTTTAATAAAGGGTTGAACCCCACCATGGAAGATCTTTATTCTAGTTGTATAGATGAGGCTGGACAGAGCCAAATTTAACAGTTTACCCAATGCACAGTTACAATAAAATGAGCCAAGTTATGTATGTTATAAATCAGGGTGGTTCAGATGGGGATATCACAAGGCACTGTGACTCTGAATTACTCTGTTACTGAGACTCAGGAGTTGAGGTATCATGATATTTTAGACAGCATTTTTTAAGGTCCTGCTGTTGGATTCTCTTCTCTTACAGAAGACTGGTGAAATTGTAATGGCTCAGACAGAAAGAGTGGTGGGTCAGTAATGAAGGCTTTTGGAAATGTCTCCTTATGCTTGTATATATACATATATACACACATACATGTATGTATGTGTGTGCATATATATATAGTATATATGTGTACATGTATGTGCACATATGTATATGTGTGTGTATATGCACTATTTGAATTTACATGCTGAACCACTGTTACCCTGCAACAGCAGTGATGTCCTAGAGGAGTAACAGCAGTTTTATTTCTGATAGTCTCTGAAAGTTTCCCCAAACTCAGCTTTAGTCTGTTCCCCATGCAGGCTGGTTATGCCTTGTTTCTACCCCCATCAGCATTTTAGCCTCATTCAGTCAATGCTGCCCCAGAGAATGAAGCTAACTAGTCCATTTCTTCCCACCCTGACCTGGGCATCAGTGTTGTTTATTTCCTGAAGAAATACCTGCATTTCTTAAGTAACTAATATATTTGAACCCAAAACTACAGGTTAGAACCTGCTAATTCCATAGGATCCTGTGGCAAAAGTGATTTCTGCAGACATTCATTTCTTAGCAGAGGAATATTTAAAATAGCAGTTGGACATAAGTTGCAAAGGCAGCTGAAAAACCCTATACCCAGCTTGAATTAGGGAAGTGAGTAACCTGTTTGATGAAAAGTCATTATATTGTGGTCAGTGCGGCTCAGTGTGCAGGGTTCAACTTCTTTCGGCTCTGGAAACTTTTCTGAAGGATCTCTGGGTGCAAGCCCTGTAGGACAGCTCAAGCCCCTCGTACAGCAGTGGGAGGGCAGCCCTCCCGCAAAGGTGGGTTGCTGCCAGCCAAAGACCTCACTGCTGCACTGAGCTGTGCCACTGCYGAGTGGACAGGCGACGTGTGTGCCCCAAAAATATCCTGAGAGCAAGGGGCAATGCCCACCTGGTGATCGGGGGTGTATAGTGCCAACTCACGTGCCTCTGGCAGGGTTTAGGCCTGAAGGTCTTGCTAGTGCCCTGAAAATCAAGGAGCTTTCAGGCATTCCCTGTCGATGTGTCTCTTCATGGCTCTGGGCCAGACTCTCATCTCAGTTTTTACCACTTTTCATTCCACTACCATCTCAGTTTAAGTCTAATGCCCTTGATAATAAACTGGAGATGAGCCAGACCTCAGCTTCCAATCTGGCCTTTATGGTGCATCAGGACAGCGTCCTGGCCATTTCAGATGCAGAAAAATTAAAGTCTTGTTTTTCCATTAGGGATGAATTTGACCAGGGAAGGAAGGGTTTTCCTTTTTTTAAAAAAAAATCACATCTTCATTCTCCATACCCCTAAAATTAAAAAAAAGAAAAAGAAAAATCTTAGCTTTTGGTAAATGGTTCTTCCTCCACAGCCATATGCACGTACTGCCCCTCTTCACAAATGAAAAACTCCTGCCAAACAATTTTTTACAACTCTTTTCTGGCCTAGAATCCTGTCATGGCTGATGCCATGTTTGAGAGACCCTATGCTTAGTTGCCTTAACCTTTTTATCTCTATTTTAAAATTTAAATTTGATCACTTGAAATTCATTGTGGAATTCAGTGGGAGCTGACAGTCTTCAGCCTGCTGAAAAAGTCAGTGTATTTAAGAACTTGAATATTAATTTATGCTTTTAATTCAATATGACCCTCTTAGCATGTCAGTGTGAAGGTAGAGAAATCCAGCAATTCCTTGCAGCTTGCCCATTTGTGCCTTCTGCAGATTATTTGTCAGACTTCTTTTATACTATCTTCATGAGAAATTTAATGAATTTCATCAACACCAAATCATTTGTCTCTGTTGATTTACTTTCTAGGATAATTTATGTATGCATTAAATGTGATTGCAGCAGTTGCCTTACACATGTAAACCTCAGTTTTCAATGACCTTATGGGATGCTCTAAGTTTTAATAACAGCCTCACATAAAACACCCCATTCTGATAGTAAACTTGAGAAAATCTGGATACAGGGAGCTTAGTAAAATAATAGTTGACTTGTTATTTCACAAATTATTCTCTATAATTAGGGAAAACCATCTTTTAAGATACGCACTGATTGCATACCCATACCTTGGTATATGCATCCATGCTGTTACATGTGCCATTGGTCCTGAAGGGAAAAAGTTAATTTTTTTTTTTAAATGAAGGGGCATCACGATAATACAAAATCCACATCAAAAATGAAAAGTAAGAATTATTAGGTAGATTTGTTTTTATCATGTACCGTCAAGGCATTATTCTATGCTTTCCCCTTGGGTGGCTAATGTTGTTTGCTCTGCAATGTACTAGCTCCCCTCTCCCATATAATCTTGAAGTCACCTGCTCAGCCTGTTTCACATGCTGCGAATATTTTGGTTTATGGCTCAGCCCACCCACCAACTATTTCAGTTACTGAGATGCAGTGAGCTAATTAATGCCTCCATCATCTTACACATTTGTCAGATGCTGTGTGATGAAATGAGCAATAAACACTTACCCTCAATCTTCTTTGTCGTATTCTCTCTCCCAGGCTAGGCACTGGCTTAACTCAAGCCCATACACATTTTCCTTGCTAACAGTTCATTCGTGTATTTTTGTCCTATATTTATTTACTTCTAATTCCCTTCCGCTCCTAGTGTGCGTGCGAGATTAAATCTCCATTATCTGAGTCTGTATCTAGTTTGCCTAGTTCACACAGCCATGTAGGTATCGTTATTGCCTAATATTTATACGGAATCAGCATCCAGCAAACCCTGATCCGCACCAGTGGCTTGTGCTAGGTGCTCTTGCAGCAGGGAAACAAGCACCATGCCTATACCACAGAGCTTGTGGTCTAGATTGATGAGAAATGCACAGAACTGCACACAGATCTGCCCAAATCTGGTATTTTTCATTCAGCTGGTACCAAGCACTGACTTCTGCAGCTGCTGTTGAGGACCTTGTGGCGGCCAGCAGTGGTGCCACAGTCTCTGCAGAGGGAAAGTCAGGGCAGCGGCACGAGGACATCGGGGGATGCTTTTCTCACACCTGGCTGAGGCCCATGTGCCTGAGAAACACAGCACATAACAGAGCAGCACAGAGTGGCAGATGAACAGAAGCAGCATAATTAAAAATGTCCTTGTAGATGAGGATAAACTCAGGATTTTCAAGAGGCCTGATTMTTCTTCTGCTTGGGATCAGCTTCCTGCCAACAAAACACCACAATTTCACYCCACGTTCATGTAAGAATATGATGCAAGATGTTCAGATTTTATTAATGTCAGTGAAAAAGGAAGGACTGTGTGAGAAGCAGAAAAATGACAAGTCTCCCTGTGAATTGCACATCCATGAAGACTTGTAGCACTGATCCCAACATGGACTGGTTTTAAACAAAAGACATTTCTGAAATCCAAGTGCAGGATACTCCGTTTGAAAGAAATCTTAGAGTCTTAGAAAGATATGTCTGCTTTTCCACATAATGCCAACAAGTTATCTGATTAAATTAATCTATGTCTGAGTTTAAACTGGGATAAGTGCTTGCAGAATATGTAGGCTGTGATACATCCCCAGCAGTAATTCTGTTAAATTTTTCAACACCCCCTGCTATGCATGTGTAAGGATTCACAGGCACACCAAGACTGGCCAGCTGACTGTGCTCCAGTCTTCTGCTTTCAAGCAGCCTCAGAGCAGGGCTGTGCCTCCTCCTTCCATGCTTTCTGGTACCAGACCAGCCATTTTCATTTTCCAGACAATCTGTTCCACATGGCTGCAGTTGCACTGACCATAACTGCGACCAAAGAATATCTGATCCAAATTACATAGCACATTCTGATATTGGCCTCTAGAACCACAGTTTTGGGCAAGGGCCAGAAGAGCCATTTTGTAAGTATAGTCTAAGTCCAGGGGCTTTATAAATCCATTATAAAAAAAGGCAGGGAGAGCATGCCCACAATCCAGGCCTTAATAATGGCTATCTAAAGTCCACTTCTCTCTTTGGTGGCAAGCTGCAGGGTTTGTGCAGGAGCTCACTCCTGCCCCTACGCTTTCTGCAGTGACAATGCATTTGCACTGTAATATAAGGGAGCAGATTTTTCACTGACACCTACACAGCTGCTCTGGAAGCAGAGTGTTATCCTGGAAGTCAGGGTCTTAGGTCATTTTCCAAAATGAGGGAAGGAATAAGCACATCATAGCAGTAGCAGGTGGAAGACAAATGCAGCCGGTAATTTCATATCTGACAAATGCTTGGCTATCTTTACTGCAGTTCAGCATTCAGAAACGGCAAGCAGGAGGTATTCTCATTGCACAGCCCTTAGATTCTGGCTCAGAAAACCACATCATGCAGTCCCTGTAACTCCTTCTATCTATTAGATCCGGGAGGATGCCATAAACTGCAGCTATATGCCACAGAGCTATTTCATTTTAGCTAAAAGTGAATATTGTAAAAATGAATGTGCTGCATGCTTAGCTGACGTAAATCAGAAGAGTTTGATTTCTATAGTCAAAAAAGTCAAAGAACAGAAATGACTTTTGTGACCCTAAATCAGGTTATAATAGATGAAAGTCTTTCCTAACCTTTTTATATTTTATTTTAGAAATTCTTTATTGTAAAAGCATGTTCATCTGTGCTATAGTCAATCACATGGTATCTGAGCATCTAAATGTAAGAAAACTCTTTAACAAGGTCTATTCAAGACATTTTATTAAAGCCATTACCAGAGGCACATCAAAATGTAATGAACACAGAAGCAGATAATGATCAGAACATTTCCGGCATGAAATGCGTAATCTGTCCCAATTAAGGGAAATACAGGTTAAAATTTGTCATGGCAGCTTCAAATGTCACATTCACATTTCTCAGACAAATGCAGATATTATGTTCCTCAGTCACTTCAAGTTTACTATCAGCAGTTGGTTTCCGCCATTTAAACATCAAATGACTTTCTCTCAACTTTTTTACACTCGCTAGATAGTGTAATTCAGCCATGGGTAATTCTGACTCTGACTCTTGTTTGTGACTCTAATTCCCAGAAGGTAGTTTTACTGTTTTCTTTCAAGAGACGTAGTCCTAGTAAATCCCAGCCATACTATGGAGCAGTGCTGACATTGCAGCCTGTATGGATGTTTCCTTATCACAGCAAGAGCTCCAAAACTTGGCAGGGCAGGCTGCCAAACCACACACCGGCAGGGTGCCCCCTTATCCCGCAAAGGCTGCGCTGAGCTGAGCGGATTGCAAGGGGCTCATCACAGGAGTTTGTATTATTCTTTCAGAGACAACAGAGCAATACTTTAGCTTGCACTTAGACCTAAGCAGTTCAGAGCACTTTAATTAATGAAATGTTAATTAATTCCCACTGCTGCTGATCAGCAGGGAGTTACACTTGTGCTGCAGGCTGATAAACTGAGTGAGGGTGCAGTCTCATGCATCCAATGTGGATGAAGTGGAAGAGCAGGGAAGAGCACCAAGGAGGATAAGAGCCTGTAGAGAGCTGCTGAGCACAAGAAATGGCGGGGTGTCCCAGGGAAAGGGTTTCCTCCTGTGCACTGCATTCCCTGTGCCTCTGCTGCGGGCAGCTGTGAGAGACACGACAGAGCTTGGCTAGACCCACTGTGGTAATTCTGATTTACAGGTCCAGCCCTTCATGGCCACCCGTGGGTGAGTTCCTCACTGGCCCAGATGGGGCAGAGGGGAAGGCTTACAATGTATTACTATTTCAATAAATGCTGAAAACACAAGTATGGCATTTGGACCAGCAGATGGGTTTTCCAGTTCATTAACTTGGAGTTCTGCATTCTGCACCTTGTTCAGGAAAGTCCTGGTGTTATTACTGCTTGCAAATAAGGCCTCCTTGCTGGTTTCAAGTCTTCCCTGAAGTAAGCCTGAACTTTCCGCGATGGCTGAGTTGAAATCCTAATATGTAGATTCACAGCCAAGATTAGGCTGGCGCATTAGACGCTAGTGAGGCACCAACTTTCTCCTCATCAGGACAATGTTTCCAAAGTGCTTCTCTGGACAGAACTGTTTTCTTTATGCAGAGGATCACACAAAGCAGAGCCAAAAGAAACTGTTTAGTAGGCAATACAAATATAAAAGAACAAATACATAAAAAATGTCACAAGAAGGAGAGCAGTGTATGCTGTAGCAGTCTGATCTAAAACACACTGACATTCCCCCCACACATTCATTGTAATGACAAAACCCTACTGCTTTATATTTGTGTACTTCTGTGGCACCAGGATCTGGCCAGAGACTTTTCATGTCTGCCACGTTTTGATGATAGCTCCACCATCTCCAGTCTTGCAAGATTAAAACTTTAAAAATTTAAAACCTTCTAGTTAAATATTTTAACATGTAAAAAACACATAGGTCAGAAGTCTGAAACACAGTATCTGTGCAAAGCTTCAAAGCAAATTTCTTCCTGGCCTTCAAAGAACAGCTACGTATCCCATCCAATCACATAAATAATCATGGCTAGCGCTCCGCTTCAGAGGGRCGCTCATGGCTTTCAGCAGTTTTTACAGCTACACGCACCATTTTGTTCTACCATCTCAACTTCAAGTCTGTTTTTTAAATTCATCAGTGAGATGGTAGCAAATCTGAAGCCTCCTTAAATTCTGCTTCCCTAGAATTTCTGAATATCCCACACCACTGTTGTCATTTCTGGTCTTTCCAGCAACTTCAGATAGATCTCATTTTCTTATAACCTCTAAGTAATGTAAACACCTCAGTGTCATAATCTCTTTGTCTACTTCTGGAACTAATCGATTTCTATCTGATCTCTCTCTTCCCTTACATTTCTTCTCTGTTCTTTTTAATATCATGCTTGCTTTGCTTCATTCTGAATGAGGCAATCGAGGGCTAATAACCCCATTAGGTTATTTATATTCTTATTTTGTCTGTAATGAGAATGTTGGCTGGAAAGTCCAGAGTAGGACATTGATAGCAGCAGGAAGAAAAATCAACATCAAATGTGGTTGCTGTAATAGCCAACAGCAGAGGCAGAACAGCAACCCATGTATGTGCCACTCCACACTTCCAGTAGAAACCAGGTAGGCAAATAAAGTTACACCATTCTGGAATAAAAATGAGCAGAAGACTTAATTGCCTTGGCAGCTGATGCCAGCTTTAAAGACCTGATCCATCCAGTGCAACAATATGCATAAACCAGTTGCTGCAGCTTTTTGAATCTGGGGTATTTGTTTGCAATTCCTTCTGCTTCTAGACCCCAAATCCCCATCAGCATCAGCAAGGAAGGCTCTGCTGTAACTTATCATTCCTGCCAAGAAGCAGGAGGTGTCACATCCTCTAATATTTAAAGGACTTGCTCATAGCTCTCCTCTGTTGCTGGCCACATCCCAGAAAAGATGTGTATGGGCATGTGGCTGACAACACCTGGAGTTAGCTCCAGGGTAGCTGGAGCCATCTTTCTACTCCCTCAGTGTGCATATCCAGCCCATGTGTGGCATTTTCTCCCATGCAAATGACACAGCTTTCAGGGAGAGAAGGAGCAGGGGCTCCTTCAGAAATGGAAGCTGCTGGCCTGACTGGAGGAGGAGAGGCAAGGAGCCCAGGTTTCAGCAAGTCTGAAATATCAAGGACTTTCCACGTGGATTATCTGGGAAGGTGCAAGGAGTTGATGGAAGGAGGTGGAAACTTTCTGAGCCGCAAGAGCAGACACAAAGCATGTTCCCAGAGCTGCTCTGGGATATTTCAGAAGTCAGCATCCTTTCTGGAGGGTGCCTCAGCATGAAACGCCAGTCATCCTGCTCAATCTCACTGGAGGGTGTGAAGGAGGAAAGCCCACAGCCTACAGAATGACAGAGCATGAAACTGAGATTTGACTTCTGAACCATGTAAGATTGAGCAGCCCTTTGATCCACAGAGATAAAAAGAGCTTGAAAGAAGAATGATGAGGATGCAGACGCCTCCGAGTGCAAGGAGGCTGCAAGACAAATACAGCTTGCATCCATCCTCTGGAGCTGTCTTTGGCACTCAGAAAGTAAATGAAGTCAATACTCTGTACTTTATGCTTTGAGAAGCGTCTTCAAAGAAATTTTTGTTTTTACAGAGGATCCTCATGTAATACTGCCCAGAATTTTACAGAATCCTTTGTAACTCTGAGAGGTAGGGAGCAGAAAATCCCTTATAGACAAAGCAGCTGAATGGGCACAAATGTGATCGCTATAGCAGTGTTAGGTTTATGGTTTCTTTTAAATTTTCCTCTTATGTATCTTATTTATAAAGATAACTATAAACTGTATTGTTAGGATGTGGAGAGAAAAAAAACTCTTATCTCAAGACTAGTTCTGTATTTGTTATGACGCTTGGGCCAGCAATGCCTTTTATGCAGTCACACTAAACAGTTGTTAAGGGATAATATAAAGGATGATTAGCAGACTGTACAGGCAAATATTTTCATGTTCCAGGAGCTATTTTGAAATTTCAAAAGAAAACTTGTTCCAAATGGATGAAAGGTGGAATCCAAGAGTATTCAGAGTTGGGTAATGAAAATGAAACCACATCTCAGTTCTTTTCAATTCTTTCTTAATACTTCATGTTGATTTTGATCTCTTTCATAATTTTCCACTGTGGATTTAGTGAACATTCATTTTGAATTCAAAAAAGAGATTTCACTTAAAATGTTCAAATGGACAATTTCAAAACTTCTTTCAATATCTTTTGTAAAAGTTTTCTAAACCTATACTTTTCTTCAAAAGCTTCTGTTTCAGAATTAGCATTTTGTTTCACCAAATTGTTTCACCAAACATTGAATGAAAATGAAAATTTACAACTTTATTGACCAAAAGCTGTGGAACAAATTCTCAGAGATACAAAACACATGAGTTCCCACAGCTCTTCACTGAAGCCGTCTCTACCTAACTTCCCATGAGCAGTCTCGTGGGATTTCAGCTGCCATGGGTCCATTTCTGCACTATCCAATCTTTCTCTACAAACACAGTGGGTGCCAGTATTGTTTTCAATTTTTCCTGTCTCCTTTTTGGATGAGAAAGTGTTCATATGGGGAGCAAAAAATTACATATTTCTCCTGGATAGCATGTAATTGATTTTCAAGTCATTTTCAGTTATTGTATGCCACTCGAGAGACCTAAATGTACCAGTAATGCAGAGAGAAGCCATTCAATCAGTGTTACAAATCACTCTGTTCTGACCTTTTATACTAAGGTCTTGCACTAAATTAATGCAGCCAGCAATAAAAACATATTGTACAACATGGTTTTTGAAGAAATAACCTATTGGGAGAAATGTCAAAACAAGTAAAGCTGTTTGGAAATAGGAATCTTAGAAGTGCTCTACATTCATATTTTATAAAACCGCCTTGTTGGCACTAAAGTCATCATCTGTACTCCTGTATATAATGTGACATAAGACTGGTGAGTTTCCAGATTTCTTACACACTTAATTTGCAAAGATCACTACACACTGAAGCATGCTGTTAACCCAGCCTTTGGGATGAGGTTAGCTACCACCACAGTGTCTTGGGATTTCCTGACTTCACTTCCACAGGAAGTTCAGGACTCATTCACCTCCTTCCTGTGCTGCTCTGAGAGACTGGGATGACATTGTTGAAGGACAGAGAATAGGGAGTATTGGAAATAGGATGCTCTGATTTYGTATTAAATGGACATCATCAATGCACTTTAAAAAGCAAACAAACTTCTGAGAGAAAAGATTCACCTGCTGTTGATACAGGATACTCTGAAAATGACCATACATGAAAGTAGTTAGAAAAGATTATTTCCTTTCTGTATCCTGGTTTACTTAATGCATCTAGCTGCAATTTGTGTGTCATAAATGTCAGCTTCTCTGTTGTGTCAGTGAGCTCTCAGCTTTCTTTTTTGTGTAACTTTATTTCTTTTCTTTGACTAGATGCCAAGTTGATGCTGTCTCTTTTGGTATCTCATGAATCACATGCCTTCCTGTTCCCAGCTGTCCCGGTATCCGTCCTGGTGCTGAACCATTAGTACGTAGGCTGTGAGGCTCATTTCTTTCACTCCTTCTCTGTACCGCATTTTGATGCTGCTATTGAGTGGGGAGTTACTGAGCCAATCATTTATGCCCAAGGCCTGGTGTCACTCGCATGAAGGGCTATGGGCTGGCAATATTTTGCCAAGCTGGAACCACATCTCTATGCAGAGTCTTTCTCACAATCTATCAGCATACAGGTCCAAAGTATATGGATGTTTGAGTGTACATATAAGTATTTATAGGTATATGTTTAAATAATAGCTTGTGTAGCTCAGGGTGCTTGTGTAGCCAGTGTTATCATTGAGACATTTCTCTTCTCCTTGCTATTGCCCCTCATCTTGCTTAGTCCCCCTCCCTAAACACAACAGCCCTGCCTCCTCTCCTGTCAGTGCTCGGCTTCCAAATCAGCAGATCCAAAACCCCAACACTTCTGGAAGCCAAGAAATCAGCCATTATAAAAGCATTTTATTCTTGCTGACTGCAACTGAGCTCACTTTTTGTCTGCCTACACCAATCGCTGCAAAAATCTAATTCACTGGAGGCCAGCTGGCCAGCTTCTGTGAAATAAAAATTTCATTTTTACTCTTCCAAAACATAGTAACTGATTCAGGTCACAGCTGAAGAGTACAAGCTGGATATAAATCAGAACAGTCCATGCTTAAGATAACTGCGAGTGATCACTGCACAGTTTCAGACTCTGCAGGCCTTTCACACCCAGAACTTCCACTGACGTCAATGGAAATTTTGGATGATGACAGAGAGCAGTGACAATGTTGACTCCGGCAGTGAAAGGCTTGAGAGCCTACTGTTTATGTTTTCTCTGCCTTAGTTTGTATATGCTGTCCCTCACCACATGCTGAAGGCTACACAAATGCATGACTACATTTACCTCAAAACAGTCCTGGGAAATAACAAGCCTTTATCCTCACGTACAGCTGCCAAGTTGAGGGGACACAGGCTGACTGGGTGACTTGGCCAAGTTCATACAGGAAATTGGTGATAAACCTTCATAATGGACCTCAAATGCAACCTCTCAGTGCTCTTTCCACTGCTTTCCCTGGAAGACTTTTCCTCTCAGAACCAGAACTGCTTTAACATTGCTCAAGGTGCCTCTACAAACAGCTGGAAGTTCTCTGCTGGATTCAGAGAACTGCCTAATCTGCTAAGGTAACATTRATAACAATGTATTGTTTTGTTTTTTTCCAGAAGCAAACACTAATTACACCAATTTCAAATAACTGACCCTTTTAAAGGGCAATATTTGCATTCACATTCTTATGTCAAACCAGGCCATGCAAAATTCAAATTAGCTAGCTTTGGCCTGTGTACACAGTGCACCTCAGCTTTGCATTTGCAGTGTGCAGTTGCTGCATTGGAGCCTTTTTTTTTCTCTTGCCGACGCAGCTTTAGTGCCTGCCCCCAGACCAAGTCCCCTGTTCTTTTAGACTGACATCAAGCAGCACCACCACTTCCCCAGTGCCGGGACAAAAGGGTTCCCATAATAGCTTCTCAAAAAGCTGTGGGTGCAAAGAGCTGCCTTGTCTGCTTGAGGGCACATCAAGCAGACAGCAACACCCGCTCAGCCGTAGAGCAGGCGAGGCCTGTGGCTACACTGAGCAAGTCAGCAACACCCAGCAGCAACCCGGGCCCTGCCCTGGGCGTCTCCCCATGCCAGGCTGGGCTGAAGCCCTGCTCTGCTGCCCGAGGTGCACCAGAGGCTTGTGTTGTGCTGCCCTCTGCCTGGAGTGGGGTTAAATTGCATACGCCTCACCTTTTGCTTTTAAGAAGCAAATTAGGCATTTAAAGAAATGAAATTCTAACTGTGGAAGTGCAGTGAAGTAAATTCAGCTCATATCAGAGAAGCACAGAGCAGCACTGCCACTGGCTTTGCCATAGGAACACCCGACTGGAAATTGAACAAGAGACTAATGTCAACCCATTGCTCTGCTTGTTTTTTTTCCTTTTGCTGCACTTGATAAAAGTGAGGAGCAAGAGCCCTCTGTGGCTCAGTCCCTCTGGAGACTCGGCAGCATATCTGCTGGGCCATGTGGCACTTTCATGTCAGCAATACAGCTTGAGCTCCTCACCGGCATCCAGGAAAGTCGGAATTAATTGGCACTCGATTGTGCCAAGCAGTTAGTGTCCCATTTTTGAAGACTGCCGTCATTGTGTGGTGTGTGTTATAAGCTGGAATGGTCCTACTGCAATCAGGCTTTAAGTGCACCAGCTCATGAGCAATTCAGTTGGGTTGAAAATATTCACAAGCGACAGTAACCGCTTGCATATGTAAGCATGCCTCTTTCTTTAACTGGGCCTCCCCGTCTTCATTGCCCCTGATGAACCCATTGCTCTCTGGCCCAAAAGTGGCATGGCTAAAACTCTAGTATTTGCAAACATAATGCATGGAGTAGCTTTGGGAAAGTAGAAGCGCAATCCAATATGAGCACAGACCTCTTCTGGCAAACCCTGCCTTGCAAATGTGGATTTCATGTGTTTGATAAAGAGCTGAAGGAAAAATCTTGAAGGCTGACAAACTCAATACAAATAATATTTCGACCTAAAAAGACATCAGTGACCACTGTGATGAAAGCTTTCATCTCTCTTGTGTTGCTACAGATGACTGATGACATGAGCTGTTTCTCACATTTGCTCTGTTCTTGTTGACCTCTCCCCATAGCATCAGGATGGCTCTGCTACCTGCAAGAGGAAGTACCACCACCAAACCACCTGTTGAATGGCAGCCTGGCACGTGGTACTGCCTTAATATCTGTCCTGCAGAATTTCAGATGTTGAATTTATAGAAGTGACCAGTAGATGCCACTACATCTTCCATACACCATACAACGCAACACTGACCTTTGTTCCCAATGCGCTGCGCAGTACAGGGTTTGAGTGACCRGCTGCTGTGTTAGCCCCAGTATGGCCAGCTGAGCGAAGGCTGGTAATGAAGTCCTAAGCAAATGTACGTGTGCAACTGTTTCTTTAGCTAGCTCTCATTGCCTGTCTCACAGCAGATTTCTTAATGGTATATCTGCTGTGATAAAATTATGGAAGTTAGAAAATGAATACCTTGTTACAGGTGAAGACATACCTCCCTGAAGGAAATAAGAGAGTGCCCACTGTTGATGAGAAGGACTAAAGGCTCTGATACAAAGAAGATGACCAAATCCAAAATGGGTGACCATCTACAGTCTTAATTCTAATCAGATTTCCTGTCAATCCTTTGGATCCACTATGTAATAACATATAATCATAGCTTAAAAATGACTCAGTCTGCCTTTGAGTCACAAGCTTAATTTACATCATCCCAAAAGATGTTCAGCGAATGTATTGCTCCCAGACCTGCTTTCTCACAAGAAAATGAGGGTAGACTCAAGGCAGAAGTTATAAGGAAGATTCAAGGATAGAGTGAGCTTTCCAAGCCAACCAGATTGCCAGTTTGCTGAGGAAAAGTCTGCCCAGATGATGGAATTTGGCTTCTTTGTTTTTTTCACAAAGATGATCAGAAATAATTTGGCAGACACAGACCCTGTATAATTTTAATCTGCCTCCTCCTACAGGACAGATACTAAAAGCTAGGAACAGGCTTTTCTGTTCACCTTATTATAAAAATTCCACACTTTTCCCCATAAAAGACCATGTTATCATAACACCTTTGCTAGGGTCCCGTCACACAGAGGTCTGGTGAATGAGGAATCAACCTCCCATATGTTCCCTCAGACAAATACAACAACGATACCTCATGCTTGGTGTGTTACTTGCTAGCTAAATCCTCAGCAATGGACAGGGCAGAAAACTAACTTTGAATAAAAAACAGTTTATATTCCTTATAATTCATCTCATTTAGAATAAATATTAGGTAAACAGAATGACTATAATCCTTAAAAATGTAGAATCTGTGGCTTACTTGCATTTTTCTGTGGGTAAGATGGAATCTAAGATGCGTTGAAGATATTGTTTACTTAAAATACAGTAAAGAGTAAGGCTTGGGGAGGGCAAAGTAAAGTCAGGGTGGCTGCTAATGCAAGCAGGGGGCTGGACTCATGCACTTAGTTTGTAACACTTAATGCTATGCACATACRTATCAGTTCTCTGTCTGACCAGTTACATGAAAAACGTGTGTATTGCTGCTTTCAGAAAGGGAAATTCTGAGTAGAAGCTTTAAAACAAAGTAGAGGGATGTGATGGGTTTTAGATGTGATACTTTCCTCCTCCTTAGAAAGTTCTTTTTCACTGTTAGATGAAAGGAATTCATCACCATTTGTAGTGTGACCTTTGAGGCCTTGGGCAATGTTGGTAAGCTTACTAGGAGAAATTCCTGCAGGATGCAATTGTACTGGGCAAATGCAGTTTCACTAGCTCTTGCATATGGCCATGGTATGAATAGGGACATCTARGATAAGCAATTGGAAATAATTTTTCCATCATCCTCAGCCTCCCCTTCTATAAATGATGAAAACAGCAACCTTTGCTGGAAAACCTCACGCTAACCCTTAGCACACAGAACACAAGAACGGCCACACGAGGGGTGACCACAGCTCCATCTAACTCCGCTCTTTCTCCAGCAGCAGCCCGAAGGTGCTTGACAGGGGCAAGTGAAGAGTCCTTAAGGAGCAAGGACGTATGATGCTTTTCCCAACACACTCATGTCTCCAGGTGTTTGAACTTGGGAATTTTCTGAGGCTAATAACTCACCACTGAATGTGCTTTTTTGACTACTCCCGTGTACTGCGTTGCCATGGAACAGTCTGTGACGGCCCCAGGATCTCAGTCCTGGCCATCGCTGCAYGTGCAGCATGAGCATTGTTTTTTGCCACTTCCAGCTCTTCACCTCCATCTGTACACTTCTCCACCTGCCATTTTACAACACTTAGCTCATTGTGCCTCACAGCTGGCCCTTAGCCCTGCTACCCTGAATAACTTCAGTTCATCAGCAGACTTGGGCACCTCACTGTGTGTCCCCTTGTTCAGGTTGCTTACGAGCACAGGGAGCGGATCCCCCAGCAGAGCTCTGCAAGACCTCAGTTACTTCCTTCYGTTGCTTTATTTACTCCTGCCCTGTTTCCTATTTTGTACTGAGCCATTTCTCTATTCCAGCACCTTCCCTGGCTGTTTTAGTTTCCTTAAGAGCCTTTTAGTTAGGACTTTTATCATCAGTCCTTTGGAAATTTGCACAGGGTATATTAACTAGATCACACTTAGGCACATGCTCACTTCAGTGACACCCCCCCCCCCCGACATTTGTAAGGCAGTACTTCCCTAAGTCATGTTGACTCATCCTGAGCAGATTATACTCATCAGTTTGGCCATTAATTCTGTTCTCATTATAGTTTCTACCAGTTTGTCCAGTACAAACATCAGATTCATAGGCTTTTACAATTTCTTATCTCTCCCTTGGATCCTTTTTAAAAAATCAGTGTCATGCCTTTGGCAGAAAGGCAGATTCAAAAGCAAAGCTACAGATCACTGTTACAAATTCACCTGCTTCATCCTTGGGCTTTTTTGAACTCCTGAGTAAATACTGTCTGGCAACTTGCTACTGCTCATTTTGTCAGTTTGCTCCACAGCTTCTCCCACAGTCACTCTAATTGCAGGCAGATCCTCTGATAAGTCCCCTCACAAAGATGAGAYGAGGCATGGAAATCTCCCTGTTTCTTCTGCTGTGAACCCTGCTGCTGAGAAATCACTTGTCTCCCCTGCAATGACCTGATCTTCTCTGAGTGCTCTTGTTGTACTCTGACCATCAGTTGCTCTTACAGGCTCTGGCAGGCAGCTTGTTCCTTGTGTAGTGGAAGAAAGACTATGATTAGTTTTGCTAGCTGCACTTTCTTGGCCTGCCTTCTCGTGTTTTTACATGTCACTGTCAGAGTTTATGATCCTTTCTGTTCACGCCGTTTGGACATGACGTCAGCTTTTGAAGTAACATCCCTCCCTCACACCCTGCTGTTTAAACAGGCTCGTTCCCTTTTGCTCGTCCTTGTGAGAGACAGCAGGAACTGGGCCTGTGCTCACACCATGGTGCACTTTAGTAATGCTCAGGCGCCTGTAAAGCTTTCATTGCCCTAGCTACCCCTTCCAGCTACTTTTTAATGAGCTTCCCTGTTTTTATATAGGTCCCTTTTTTGAAGGTGAGCACAGAGGTAGTGGTTTCCTCAGCCGCTGTTGCTACATGGGGGAAATGTCCAGTTGAAGTACATTGCGGTCACCGGTCCAGTGCGGCTCTGACTGAGATTTGAACCCAATCCCATGCACTACCCTGGACCAAGTCAAAGGGTGTAGCTCCTCTTGTGGGCTCCATTAGCAGCTGCTCCATGAAGCAGTCTTTGTACCTAAAAAGCTAATCTCTGCAGGATGCCTCAGAGTGACGTGTGCCTGGTCTGCAGGTGTTTGAAGCTTACATGTAACAACAATATTACGTTTTAATTGTACAGTGCCAATTATCCAGAAGAACACAAAGTACCTGTATGTTCTGGGTACTGTGCAGATTATCTGACTCACCTCTAGGGTGTAAAGGCAGGAAATGTTAGATAGTGCACTGTGTGGTAACTTTAGCTGTCTGATTGCAAAGTACATGGTGTCATGTTAAAAGATTCTTCGTGCTAGCATTGCTGCATTTTCCAAAACAGCATCTCCTCTCTGGTCTGATGGAAAGCCAACCAATGTGAGCCTGCCCCATGCAGTAAGATAAAGGCATGACTTCAGAGGGACAGCCTGCAATAACCGCAATAACACACACGGCGTGAGCTCGGCTTGTGTTAGCGGGCAGATATGATTCTGTGSGAAATCTACTGCAGTGCCTGCTCTTACTATAACACCCAGTGCTGGTCCTTTCTCAGCGCAGTGGTGTCACTGTTTGACTTTTTACCTTCTCTTAAGACTTTCGGTTGTGTCACTTCAGAGGCGGCTAGGAGTCATGCTGCCAAAATGACAGACCTAGGCACAAAATCCTACAGAAGCCATTAGGGACTTGCATGGGCTTCGAGGTCCCGTTTTCTCCAGGCTCCTCTAGCTGGGAGCTTGTTGCCAAACTGGTCTTCCCTCTGCCAAGGACTCAGTGCCTGGAGGGGAGGCGAGGGGAAGCACTGGAGCCAGGGTGAGCCCCAGCCTGCGGGAGCAGACACAGCTAATGGGGATGGGGGAAAAGAAACCCCCACCCCAGGAAAGGTGTCCGTGTCCTTGGACATTGTTATTAATGGCAAAAGCACTGGGAAGGACAGAGACCCAGGCCTGAGGTCGGGCCTGTCCACTGGTTTGCCAAAAACACAGGGAAAGGGCTGTCCCAAACGCTTTTCATAAGGGATAAGGAACTTGGCACTATAATACAGAAAATCCAGTAGGGTTGGGGACATCCGGCCAGAGAGGGCCAGGATGCAAGGGGCCAGCAAGCAGGCTTTGGCATGGCCAGGGCAGCGGTGGGGCAGCTCAGCCCTCCCACGCCACAGCAGCCGTGTCTGGCAGACGAGGACGTTGATCAAACCGCTGCTGAGTGTGTGCGTGGGTGCGTGGGAAGCCTGTGACTCACAAGCACCTGTGAAAGTATCCCTGTGCACAGAAGGGAAGAGTAACTGCACAGGAAGGGGCAAGCAAAGTGCTAATGAGCAGCCTGCCAGCCCCTAGGGCACAGGTCCTACCAGCGGGATCCCAGCCAATACCAGGACACAGAGGGATTCACAAAGTGACCCTGCACAAACTGAACCAGAGGCAGCAGGCTCCGGCTGGCAAAGTCTCCAGCAGCTTTGCAACGCTCAGCTGAATCATTGCCAGTGGAAAAAAAGGCACAGGCGGTGGTGTATCACCTTACACCTGGCTGGTATTTCATGCATGGGCTGTAAATCCCCGCTGGCAAGCAGCCCGCTCCTGCTGCCGACCCTGTGCTGCAGGCCCTCAGGGCCAGGGTGGGCTGCCCATGCGCGGCGATACGCTGGGAGCAGCGGTGAAAGTCTCACCAGCTCTCTTAAAATCAGGATTTTGCCTTCCATCATTAGCCCTTTGTGTGTACAAACTGCAGGAGTGACCTCCGGTGTATAATTTTATATGACGTAGGACCATCACGTGGGGGAGTAATCCATTAAGGAACCTCCAGACTTTTCCCCATGCTTTTACAACCCAAGCCCTGCCATGCCCAGTGTTTTCCTAAAGCAGTTTACAGTATGTGGATTTTCCCTGTGGTTTGGTCTTGTTCTTTTAATTTTTTTTTTTTATGTTAGTTTAAACAGTCTCTCATTAAGGTTTCTGAGTGCGTGCTAAGACTTGTCTTGGAAATATGCATTCAGGTGGTTTGTAAGATTTGTATTATTTGCTTCTTTTGGAGCCATTCTGGTGTGTTATGTAAATCCATAGTTGAGCATTTCCTGGGACCATTTACTGTGCAAATGCATAGTTTGGCACATGTACAGTGCTGAGCAAAACTAATTTCTTTTGCCTTTCTGTTTCAAAGAAAGATCGGCCAGGAGATTTTTTCTTTAAATTTAAGAGAAGACAATTTCCTCATTTCATTTCTTATCAGAATGAGTTTTCTGCAAGTGAGCTGCAAGCTCCTGAAATAGATAAAAGTTCCCAGGCAGAACATTAGCCCCAAAGTCTGTGCAGGAACGAGTAACACTCAACATCAGACACACCATTTAAAAATGGTGGCTGTAGGCTGGATGGACTTCTGCAGTCATTTCTGATGAACTTGCATTTAATAAARTGCTTACAGAAAAAATATGCATGGGTCTATGGGCACGAACAAACTATTAGATTATTTTAGGTAATGTTCATTTTGAGAAACTACTTAATATCTTAGTTTTCAATTCATGTAATCCTGTGGGTTTAGTAACAACCCCAGGTCTACCTGTTGCTGAAAGCTTCAATTCAGGCTGTTTATACCTGTGCACATTCTGTCCTGGCTCTGCATGAATTCACCCACAGAGCTGCGGAAAGCAGAGCTGCATTACCCGACATTGCTCAATGCCCAGGTTTGTGCCTTTTTTTTGGAGTTCCGATCAATCGCGTCCCAAGACACAAGGCCTGGCCCTCAGCCTGGATGTTTTCCAGCTTCCACATTTACAGGCATATTTTCCAGCTTCCACATTTACAGGCATATTTTTTCCCAGCAATGCTCCAGGTACTCAGCACTGGGCAGGATGAAGCCATAGCAAACTTATGGCATAGAGGCAGGCTTTCCCTGCAACTTGCAGTGCTGCCTTCTGGCAGGCAGCGCCAGCAATATCCACATCCTGCAACAGCTCCCCTCAGCCACCTGCCCAGAGCCCCGGCTGCCCACCTGGGGCACAGGCGCAGTACGGCCGAGCCCACCTGGTTGGTCACCCCTTTGCAACCAGCGCTGCTGCTTCACCTCTCCTGCCTGGGCCCTGGCTGCATCCCCAGGCAGTGCCAGGGCAGGATTTTAGGAATGGTATGGGACAGAGACTGTTCCCATTAGGTACCCTCATTTGATGGGAAGAGGTTTCTGGTATGGCTATAAGCCATGCCCGGCCACCTGCATGCCAGACCAGAGGACATGCCCTGACCAATGGGCTGATGAGGTAGGGCTGGTCGGCAGGAGGAGGGCAGAGGTTTTTGGGCAGCATCCCTGTTTGAATAGCCTGCCCCACTCTTCCCCGAGCCAGAGGGGAGATCCCAGTTGGTGAGGGACAAAACTCACTGCTCTGGCCCAGAGGCACAACAGGGTGGCCAGCATGGGACCATGGCGATCTTTGCTTCCAAGCTCATCGCTAGGCTGCAGGCAGCATACCTGACGCAGCATGTGCAGTGGAGCGACTGGCTGTTTGGACTCCCTGGAGCGCAACTTTTGTAGAAATGCTCTGAACTGAGCTGACCCTGAAGACAAGAGCAATCAATTAAAGAAAGTTTTCACTGTGAAATCAGCTGTGGAAATGAGACTTTTATGATAGCCTGCACTTGTTACACTGTACTTTCAAAGGACAGGGTGTTCCAAGCTTAAGATTTTCTGACAATGACCAAGCATTTCTTTAACTCTTCAAAAACAAATCTGGTCAAGAGAAAATGCCTGATCTTGATGAATCACTTACTGAGCAGCATAATGATGCCCTATCACCAGGCCATTCACGTGGACAGTGTTAGTTAAACAGCAACTCCAGACATGCCAGACCCTCAGGGCCTGCAAGGCATTGCCTTCCCTTGGCACTGACATCTACCTGTCAGGCTGCAGGTCTGATCTCACACTAGATGAGGTGCAAAGAGGAGACCACAGAACCAGGCAGGCCAGGGGAAGAAGGGATCAACCATGCTGAGAAGGGGACTTCATTACTTGAGGAAGCTGACTTTGCAGCATGGTAAAGCAAGAGGCTATTTTAGGTAGGTAAACAGGGCTGACTGCAGACCTAAAGGGAGCCAGAAGTTAGTTTAGTCTCCAACATAACCAGACAAGACTGGATGCTCACTGGGTGCCTCTCCCAGGAGCAACACTGCTGCCCAGGCTAGTAGCCAAGGGCCATGATGAGCCTCCACAGTCAGAAGGACAGGCAGGGGTCACCAGGACCACCCAGAATGGGCTGGGACAGCTGCAAAGCAGAAGCTCGTAAGGAGCTTTATGCCCTCTCAGTGTTAGGAAGCAACTTCTCTGAGCTTCTCCGGACATGCAGGAGGACACCTGGAGGCAGGGATATGAGGCTTTTGTTTTAAGAGCCCTGGAACCAGAGGGGTAATAAAAGCCACTCCATGAATCCTGGGCACCCCTCTGTAAAGTGCTGAAGCTGGCAGATTTATTCTCGGTGCTTTACGATCTGGGACACACCACAGGAGCCTCCATGCAACTGTTCTGCTGGCATGTGAACCTGCAATGACTCTGGAAAAAAGCGCTCAGAGGCAGTCTTGATAAGTAAGAGAAGTTAGTTATAAAATAAACATGAGAAAAAAGCAAATGCCCAGATCTCAGAAGACACAGCCTATAGGCATTCCTCATCCTGGCTCTTTCAAGCAGTCACTGACTTTCTCTCTCATGCCTCAGTTGGCACATCTGTAAAATGGGGATCCTGAAACCAACCTTCACTTGCACAGTTCAAAATCTGTCCATTGGAGAGGCTGAGATTGTTATGACTGCCCTTCACATGAGCATTGGGGATCCTCAAGGGAGAGGGAAGCTGAGCTGGAGGTGCAGTGCTATTCTCCGGAAACACATCATGTACCTTTTTGGAGACCATTTTTCAGAATATTTTAGCTTAACATGTATTACATATCTGTACAGTAGTCTTCTACCTAGCACCACTTGTGAGCTTAATGCACAGGGCATGCTGGACAAAATAACCCAGGATTTTTTTTTTTCCTCCATTTTAAGAAATTAAATGTTGTTGCTTCCCTCTCTTCTATGTCTATTAACAATTGCCTAGCAAATATGTTTTCTGTAGAAGTTTTTGTGAGGAACAGTGAGCATTAAAGAAAAACTCTTGCTGAAACCTTTAGGGAACCTAAAGTCTTTGAAGACTAGTAGAACAGATCCAAAATCCAATGACAGATTTTTAGTGTCTGTCTTCTTGTTCTTTTTTCCCTTCATTGTTCACCCATAATTTGGGGGTTAAATTGCTGCATGCATTTTCCCCATGGGAAATTCCATTGCTTCATTTTCTAATGTTAGCTGTTCTCTCATTGCCACTGTGTCCTATTCACCSCAGAAGTACCATCAGAGGCATATAGTTATACATCACAATTTTTCTTGAAGTTTTTGCCAGTCACCGGTTGGAATTACTTAGGAAAGCCAGCAATGTCTTTCCTCTTGAGGCACAGACCTATTTTAATGCAGTCAAAACAATCAGTTCTGAAGTATAATCAATATTCATCTCCTTTGGCCATGCATTTCTTAGCATATCCTAATTTAAAATTGTCTGATCCACCTGTGTCAGATTCATCAACATAAAAGTTCTCTTCTCCTTTTATCTTTTCATTATTGTATATAACATGCACACATTAATCATTTCTTGGCATAGTTGTGGCCTCAACCTACATTCTCAACCTACACTGTAAATACCAGTTTCCACTTCTGACAGCATCAGATGCTTAAGGTAGACATGAGTACCTCCAACCAGTCTAATTCAGGGCTGATTCTTGTGAGTTGTTTCACTGTAAAACAGCTGGTCAGGGTCTGCCTTGGTCAGCCTTGGGAAAGGTCACCAAAGCAGAGCTTCTGTAGAGTTTTCTTATTCATCAGTCTCAGAGCACATCTCAGGTAAATCCATCTTTCACTGCAGTTTACACAGAGGTGGGTAGTCAGGACAGGCCCAAGAGTTTGGCATGTTACCTTCCCCCCCTGCCATCATCCCTGTTAGTGTTATGGCTGCTAGGAGCCATACAAGTCCACTTGAATTACAGTGTCCTACTGAGTTTTTCAGTACATACCGAGGCCTGAGCTTGTTCCAGACAAACCTACAGAAGGGGACAAACTGGAAGTCACCTATTAGTTCTCCACTTCCCCAAACACAAGTGTCTGCATGGGAAGAACAAGGCTCTAATTTCCATTTGCAATACTTATTCCTTGCTCCTTCTAGAAGGACTCAAGCCTGCCTCCTCTGTTTCCAGGAAAGGTGCCTTGGCCACCAGATACAGACTGCTTTGTGAGGCCTTCACATACACTGGCTCAACCTGTAGGGAAAAATTAAAGAGTTGGAGCCACAGGAAAGCAGACATGAGTGTGCACCTGTAGCCCACACATTTGGGTACTCACCTGCACGCTTTCATATCCCATCACAGGCCTCAGTTGTCTCAGGCCCAGGCAAGCTCCCTTGCTATCACACTGCAGAGCTGTGTTGCCTGGACATGTGCTCCACATTTATTCTTTGCAACAGGAGTGAATCAGGGTGCACTCCTGCCTCCCAAAGGCAATTAATCTGATGGTTGCTGATGGGACTTCCCTAGCAGGCATTAGCAAATCCTGACAGGCACCTGCTGGGCTGGGTGTACCAGGTGTCCCCTATCCTTAATGGGCATCATGATGTGCCCATGTTGTGATGGACCTGTAACTCTCTACTTAGAGGCTTCACCCCTGCCAAAGTCTTGGGGAGTCTGGTCCTCAGCCACTTGTCCCAGGGTGCCCTGACAACTTAGTGTCCCCTGACAGAAATCTATAAAGTCACATGGGAACAGCACCAAGGCTGCTATGACACTACAGAAGCTGTGCTGCGATGACAGGTACTACAGAAAAGCCTGAGCCGTAAAGACCTTGCTGTGTGTATTTTTTTTTTTACTCTAAATTGTTTGCTGGTTCCATAGTCTTTCATATACTAGTTCTTGTTTTCCTCATAATCTTTCTAGTGTTTATCTTCATTAACCCAGCAAATGACAAATTAGCTCTGCCCCATTATGTGCATCTCCAACACAACAAGACCAACAAAATATTTCAGTCACTGCAACTATGCATCCCCAAATGAGGTAAATCAGAAGCAGTTAGTGCCAAAATTGCATGCTAAGTAAGTAAGAGTTAAACATATTAAAAGCAGGTGTTGCAATCAAATGAAACTTCCAAATAAAATAGGACAGTAAAGCGCTACTTCTTTCCCATTGATCTCACAATTACATGTTTAACAAAATTCATCTCTCACTGCCTTTTTAATCTTTAACTGCTGCTACGTAGTTGGGATGTTTCTCCACAACTTTGAAGCTGGTGCTAATGAATGTATRAGATCTACCAAAGCAGAATGAGTGCATTTCATTCCCATTTTGCACAACAGAACCACCTACTGAAGAGGAAAGGTAGGCAAGAACCAGAAGACACACACTTAAGTGGTCCCCCAGGCCAGGGGTTTGGCCCCTTTGTGCTTCAAAACAAAAGTATGCCAAAAAGATTAATAAGCTATTGAAACTGCCATTACATATTTGGGAAAGATGCAGCAAAATAGAAAATATGTGTGAGGAATATGTTCCAAAAGGGAATCATTTGTGCAAGTCAGTTATTTTTCCTTTCCRGGTTGTTAACTTTTGCTACCATTTTCGCATTGTCACAGTGTTCATACTAGAACCTTCTGGTCTGAAGCAGGTTTTGATCTACTGCTGCTTCTAGCAAGTGACTTTTTCCTTTCTGGACTGCACTGCTACTTTGTTTGACCTTGCAATGTCTGTACCTGCAAATTGAATAGGGCTAACTTGCTCCTGATTTTCACCAGAGTGAGCACAGGGCCACTGGGGTGGAACGAAGCAGCCAGTGTGCCAGCGAATCTGGCCTCTTCATTAGCAATTGGCAGGCAAAACATGTCCTGCTTATCCCTGTACCAATTAGGCTTGCATGGATAATTTGCAGTAGCACTGTTAACGTTTGTATGTTTTCCATTCACTGTACAAAAAAGAGATATGAACTAAAATGTCATACCTTATCTTATGGGGGACTTGAAAGTCAGTTACAGCAAGCAGAAGCAAACAAGCGARATAGGGTGCCATGGATATTAAAAGAAGACCCTGATGCCTAGAAGAAGAACAAAATCCCTGGCTACCAAGTTGTGTAGGGGCTCAGTCCTGCAAGGGAAGAACCGTCCCCAGGCAGCTCTCACTCCCCGCTGCATGCGACATCCTAGTTCAACAGCAAAGCGGGCTCTTAGGAGGCCCAGGGAGATCAGTACCTGTAAGTTTGGGTTTTCAGCTTCCCCAGCCCCTCCCCAGCCTGGCTCCGTGTGCGAAGCAGGGTGAATTCAACCCACTGCTGGCCAAACAAAACTGTATCAGCAAGGCAGTTTTGGGGCTGCAGTGATGAGCAAGACTGGCAGTTGTAGGATTTCTAGTAATGCCAGCAGGAGTAGGTTTGGTCACTCTTTGATCAGAATTTCTCTTTTAACACCAAGGGTGGGATTTCTCTTACCAGACGTACCCTGGAGGTATGCATGTCTGTTCCTTGCCCTAGGCTCCCTTTAGAGCTGAAGGTGGGAAACAGCTTCTTCCTGGTTTCAGTTCTTCCAAAGGTAGACATCAAAAGCAGCTCAGGGAAATGTATCTCCATTGACTCTAAACAGAGCCTGGGGTACTCAGCTGAGAGGTAAAAAGTTACTTGTACATAGTTGAAGTTCAGTAAGAAGAAACTACCCACTACCATTCTGTTTCACAAGGACTTTGCTGTCGCTTCAGAGCTCTTCCTGGTTATTACAACCGCAAGTGCACACATTTGTCACTTAGGGAACTGACAGAGTGTGGAGGAGGCTTCCTCTAGCTGGATGTCTTGGAGGTGCATGAAAAAATATACACCTTGTAAGTAAATCAGGTTGCTTTCCATTAACTGGGCCATTGTTCAAGATAGGCTAGGGGCTCTCMCTCTTGTAGAGGTGTCTAGCTGTATATAGGCAAGGAGCTCTTTGAGATCTCCACATGAGTCTTAGGAACAAAGGCCAGAAGTAGGTGCTCTGGGGCAGGGGTGAGAGGGAGCCCAAGGAAGACCTTGACCAGCAGGGGTTGTGCACCTATGGCAACAGCCCAGCTCTGCTCTGCTTGCTGGAAAGCCAGCTCCAGTGTCAGGGTGCTGGGCGCAGGCCTCAGCCACGGTCATCTTGGCCGATGTCATGGCTATCAACTGGGCTGCTGGCCCTTGAGGACACCTTGCAGGGCAGAGCGGGGTGACGAGACATCATCCCTTCTTGCCACCTGCCCGTCAGGGCTGCCCACAGACTGCCCCCGCCTGCGGTGTGCCAGCGGCATCAGGCTGCCAACGGGGCAAGGGCAAGTGCCTGGCACAGACCGTGCACGTCCAGGTAGCCCTGGCACCAGCAGAGGTCCTGCAATGTCCTGCCAGGCAGGTGGACAAGCAAGGCTCTGCCCTTTCAAATCTCAGRGAGTGACCCAAGGAGGTTTTAGGAGGCTTTGGACCCTCCTACAAGGGTCCACAGCTCCTGAGTTAGTGACGCTGAATGCTTGCAACCTGCCCTCTGGGTAGGGAACCTGTGGATGTTTTTTCACCTTTCTTAAAGATATATATTTTCATTGCCAGATGAAATTGTTAAAATATTTATATGCAGGCTCTTTTGGTGTGTTCAAGCATGCCTGGATAGCCACAGGGCACAAGCTCTGTTTTTGAACGGATATCTGCCAGACACTATCATAAAACATCAGAATACTCAGTGGGTATAATGTACCCACATGAAATACTGGACAGCAGAAGCAACTGTGTCCAAAATCTGTTTTCAAAATATTTAAAGTTGAAGGTAGGTTATTCTGGAGTGATTTCATCCCCTGATTGTTCTGGGATACTGTGCAGGTTATATCACAGTCCTGTCTGGCTCCCATAACTGTTTATCTAATGTGAATGAATACACTGACAGCTCTTTTCATCGAACACTTCCTGATGTGGCTTCACAAGCTGTGTTATGGCTCCAGGAAAAAATGAGTTTCTCTGATAAGCTATTGGCAAACCTGGGGAGACAATTCATTGTGAGGGAGCTGTTATGCAGTCATCCTTGCACACCAAAACTATCACATTTCTCTTAATTCTCCTCAGATTTCATTTAAGATGCTAGGTCCGAGAAAGCCATTTAACCTGTGTGCTAGCCCCAAAAAGCGTGCGTGGTTTGGCAGTGCACCCATTGGGCTCAACAGTCCTTTCAGGCACTGCGCTGGGTGCGTACAGGATGTGGGGTGAGTGCCAGGCTATGCTGCCATGCAGATCCAGTGTTATATGTTGGAAAAGAACCAGTAAGAGGCCTGGAGTGTATGAAAAGCACATGTTTCTTATCATGTTTGAACCACCTTGTCTCATTAAAGCAAGTCGCAAAATSGAAGTGTCTTAGCAAAAAGCACTTGTTGTACAAAATAGGAAATGGATTCACAGTGATAGAGAACAGCATTTCCTGAAGTATTAATGGTACACCATTTCCTGAATTTTGACCTGATTTCTGACCTCTGGCCATATTTGCTGGTAAGCGAGTCAGAGATTTTAGATGGTCTTAATTGTGTGGCACTAGACCTCACTGGGCTGTTGTCTGTGCACATGCACAGCAAAAGACAATCCTTGCCCAGGAGAACTTGAGCAATAAAGTAAAAATAAATAAATAGTTAAAAAAAAAGGGGGGGTAATGGTGGGAGAAGAATTGTAGGGCCCAAGAACAAGAGAGCAAGGTGGGTTCTGGATGAGAGCTTCAGTTTCGCTAACGCGTGGTTTGATATTCATCGTAATTAACTTCTCCAAGAATGGTTTCAGAGACTTTGCTAGAAAGGAGCTCTCTGGGTGGACATGAAGAGGAAGCAGAGAAGATAGGGATAAAAGAAAATGGGCAAAAAGGGAAGAATTGACAGTGAAGAGCAAAGGGAGGAGAGACATTCAGAAGGGAGGGAGACTGAAGCCAGACAGCTAAGGTGGGAGGGCAGGAGCAGAGGGGGCCACAGCCACCAGCATAGGAGGAAAACAGCACGGCACAGATTGACGTTGCAGCTCAAGCATGGCTGGCAGTGGCCATGCTGCCTCGCTGCCCCAGGACGGCAYGCGGCAGGGGTGCAGGTGAGCTGCACAAGTGGCTTGGTTTGGAAGGCCCCAGCCTACCTCCCGGCTCTGAATGAGGCTCTCATTTTGGGGCTGTCATTCCTCTGAGGGCCATTCAAGATACTTAATTCCTCATTGCACATCGTTGCTTGCCTGAGCTGCTCACCCTGGAGCCATATCAGTGTGACGTGCTGGGCTATGTATAACATAGTGATACCCAATTCTATGCATGGGGAAGAGATTTTGGCAGGAATAATGTTTTTTCCCGAGAAGAATGAATTCTATTTTAGTCCTTTTATTTGACTGAGGCCATCCTGTCCCTCTCACGCTAATCTTACTTACTGTAATTTCATTTAAACTGTGCTTGTGCTTTTTGTCTTCAAGGCATTAGGCTGGCTGCCTGTGACACACTAGCAGTCGAGCCCTCGGCAACATCCAGGTCTAAGCCCGTAGTTGAAGTTCTGACAAGTCACAGACCCAGGATTTCATTTCTAAATGTCTCTCTGCATTCACTTCAATTCCCTCATGTCTCCTGTGCCAAGTGGCTGGCGCAGGCAGTGCTTTGCAGGGCTGAATACAGGCCTCCGTTTCAAGTGAATATAATGTTTGCGAAAGGGGCTGTCTGGAGAGTGAATCCGCAGCACATGTTCAGCCCAGGCAGCATCTGTTAGTGCTGCGAGCATCCCTCAGCTGCCTGCTTGCACTTGCAAATGCAGGCCTTGGTTCTGTGAAGAGCCAGGGATTCAGATGAAAGTGTCCATCTGCAACAGCCAAAGCCAGAGTCATCAAACCCAGAGATGGGCAAGTTCTGCGCAGCCATAAGTCAGGCTGACCAAATACCAAAAAATAAAAATAATGCACTTCCTCTACCCTGCAGTCTTATACCTGCTGCAGCAGAAGGGGTGTAAGCAGACAGCCCATGAAGGGGGCTCCTCCATTACGATGACTTTCTCCCCCTCCAGACACAGCTGAAGTCCCATAAAGGGAAGTAACCCTAAAGGTGTGTGCAATCTGGTTACCTGGAGAGAAACAGGTTTGTAAGCAAAGCCCAGTGACCTATTCAGAGGTGTACTGAGACAGCTGAATAAAACCCAATAATGCCAAATTTCACATATCCACAAGAATACATACTAAACTACTTTTACTTTTGTAGAAATACATAGAATTAGCAATGGGGAAAATCTGAAAAGGTTCAGAATAGGGATTGGTTTCTTTAGGTGATCACCTCATACAGCCCCATCCTCTGAGAAAATGGATCAAAATCAAGCTTTCGTCAGACTCCAGATAATGAGACCCACATGAGCAGCCTCAGGAAGGAAACAGAGCTTGAAATTCAAGGCAGCACTGGAAACCTATTTGGCATTCATTGTCAGGGCAAAATTTAATTTTGTTCATATTTTATCAAAGCACCTCATTAAAGTACTTTAAGGCCTCAGGGGTTTTGCAGGTTTGAAAACAAGCAAACAGCACAGGCAACTGCCCCATTATTTACTGCTATCTGAGCACTTAGCTAGGCTGCAGGCTGTACCTTTCCCATCGCAGACTACTGCATTTCTTTTTTACATTATTGAATTTCTGTGTGTACATCGTAACCCCCAGATGCCAGTTTTGCTGCACAGCAGAAGCCAGTCGAATGCAGACTTTACCTTGCACTGCCTGCAGCAGAGGTGGCCCCTACAACTGCATCCCTGACCCTTTTCGCCGTACGCTGCCTCCCCAGAGCTGCGGCAGCTCTCGGGCTTGGCGACACCTCACCTTGTGTCCTCTCTTCCCCGCCAGCAGCTCCAGCTCTCGGCACTCTCGTGCTGTTGCTCACTCCCCAGGTCCTTCATCCAGCCTTCTCCCAACCTCATTCTCTCTGTCAGACTAAAGTAGGTGCCCTCAGGCTCACTAATGTCTTCCCTGTGCCCCCGCTTCAACTCTCTTCTTGTCAGACTTGCCAAAAATAAACCATTGGCATTTTGCTTTCCTGCACCACAGCGGCACCTGCTCCTGCTGCCTCCTGCTTCGGGACTCACAGCGTCCCTTGCCCTCATCCTGCTTCCCCCGGACCCAGGCATAGCCATGGGCTCCCCCATCACTACTGCTCCAGATGACTCAGCCGCTTCCTGGAAAGCCCCACGGCAGAGGGGCGAGCACGCTGTCACGGCCYGGCCCCCCACGCCGTCCTCCCCACTCGCCTCTGCTCTGCACCATCCGCTCAGCTGGCAAYGGCCTCATCCCACTCCACTACCCCGAGAGCGCATTTAGCCACATCCTGCCCCTCCGGTGGAAAATCCCAGGGCCAAACTGGGCCCCGACAAGGCTCCTCCAAACCCTGCCCTGGGTGCCCTTGCCCTGCGGCTGGCGGGCGGCAGCATGGCCCCCGACCGGGGCAGGCACGGCAGGGATGCCTGGGCTTTGCTGCCAGTCCTGACGCTGGCTCAGCGCTGGACCCCTCCGCATCCTGGTTTCCACAGGCGTGATATGAGAAGAGCAACATCAGTGTCTGAGATGTCCAGCTGTGGCATGCTCACCACAAGGGTGAAATTTAACCCCTGGCTTCACCTCTTGCTGTCCTTTTGTGCTTGCAACCCCCCGCACGTTCGTATTCTGTGCAGGTGATGGCTGTTGCGCAGATGCTGAAACTTGTTTTGTTTTCCTCCTCTATAAGGTGTGTGCCCTGTCTTCCTAAACGGAAAAGAAGAGGAGCAAGAAATAAAGGAAACCCATATATTTGCTACACCCTGTGCCTGGCTTGTGTAATAATGCTGCCTTTCTCTCCTTGTTTTAGGGAGTGCTGCCGATTTTTTGGAGACAATGGCTTGACTTTGAAGGTGTTTTTTACCAAGGCAGCACCCTTCGGTGTTCTTTGGACACTGACAAACTACCTTTACTTACATGCAATAAAGAAAATAAACACTACGGATGTCTCCGTGTTGTTCTGCTGCAACAAAGCTTTTGTGTTCTTGCTTTCATGGATCGTTCTGAGGGACAGGTTCATGGGAGTGAGGGTAAGTGACTCCTTATCTCTGTTTCCCTTCCTCCCCCTCTCCCTTCTGCCTTTCCTTTACCCCTCTCCTCCTGCTGGTTTAGTTGAGCACCAACTCCTGCAGGTGGCTGAGCCAGCGCAGAAATCCATAGTGAGGGCGAGCTCGTCCTTTCCCGCAGCCGGGCCGGGAGTGCATAGCCACCTCTGAATCTCTGGTCTCCTGCAGCCTGGTGTCTTTGCGCATTTGTCCTCAGAAAAGAGGTAACTTGGATGAAGGATAACTGGTAATTTCATTTTGCTGCGAACATTCATCAGTTTTTCCTTGATCTCTTTTGAGTGAAAATTCCCAGGCCTGTGGCATTAGACCTAACTGTTTCTAACTGTGCATTCCTGCAAGCCCGTACTATGCACAGGGCATTTCTAGTCCTACCTGTGAATATTTTGGGCCCTCTCCCCTCCTGCCTGTGTGCAACAGCAGCCTTGTGGGGTGGCACTGTTACCCTTTGCATCCTTGTTGGTCTTGTGCTTCAGCTAAGAGAAACTCAGGAGAGGAGAACTGGGCTTCTTTTACCTTCTGAAATGTGTGCATGTGTCAGTGCGGGAGGACCACTATCACGTGTGTGYGCAGGGATCCAGTTTTATAGCTGGCCAGCAGTTGCAGGGTATCCCAGCTTGCTTGGGACAGAACTGGCTGCTGACATGGAGGCAGGTGCCAGGACTTAGCCTGCTCTTTCTGGGTGGGTTTCCCTGCAGATGAGGGGGCAGCCCAATGGTTTCTTTATGCCCCTCATCCTAAATCCAGCATAAACACTGATCCATAGTGGGATCAAGGCATCTAGCGCTTAGCTTGCCTCCTCTAAGATACCCTCTGGGGCCTAGGAGAGGTGGGGTTGTCTCGCCCAGGCCAAGGTAAAAATTTAATTCAGGTCTCCCACTTCTTGCACCGAGTGGAATGAGCAGCAGGCTGCACACGGGGAGGTGATGGGAGGTATCCAGCATTGCATTTTAGGGGAAATGAGACCTCTGTGAGGAGGCCGGTCCTGTGGCACAGGGGCTGTCTCTTCGCAGGTGAGTCATAACACCCTGCAGCCCCAGGTGCCTGCCAGCTGCGCTGGATCGGGCAGCATGCCCGCCAGCCCCGCACGTCCAGCGCTACGGAGCAGCTGGGCTGCCGCAGGCACAGGCAGTGGCTCCCTGCCGAACGCACTGGCRTTTTGCTGGCCCTTGACATATGGTGCCCTTTGGCAACGAAGCAAGGCTGGTGGGCAACCGGCCTTCACCATGGTGACTCACCGGGCCAGCACTAAGGTGTTTACACCAGGGCGGAGAGTAATTACAATAAAAAGAGACCAGTGAGTCATTCCTGCCTAACTGTATCAGCAGACAAGTATTAATATTAACAATAATTATGATGATAATAATACCTATTTCCTCTCCCCCCCATTTGAGGAGCATTCTGCTCACTAAGCTGGGCAATGTTTTTAGTGCTCAGAAGAGTTTTTTCTACCTCACTGCTTGGAGCAACTGAGAATTAACTTTACCAGAAGTATTTCTCTCTGGCAGGAGAGCTTGGACAACCATGCAGTTATTGCAGCCAAGAAGCTGCACAGGGGATCATTGCAAATTGTACCTGCCAAATACCCATCCTCTCCAGCTGGTGTCTGCGCTTGCCCATTAAACTTCCCAGGTAGCTGTGCTTTGAAAACAAATTAACTGTGTTTGAGTACATCGGCAAGAGTATCCTGAAATAATCCTGGGGGCAGGGAAGTGTCACTGTTATCCTAGCCATGCTGATAGAGGTAGAAAAAAAAGTTTTGTGGTCTTCATGTTTTTTCTTGGTGCTGGTCAGATCCCAGGAGAGGAGATGTGCAATTGGATGACTTCTGCTTTYTTGCATTTACAGGTTGTCCCTTAAATCATCGCACTATGGGTCTGCATGGGCTATTTCTCACTTCTGGATATGACTGGTTTGGGGTGAAAGAAGCCAATATGTATATGGATACACATACAGACACATACATGCAAGACCAAGGACAATTTTGTGAATGGCTTGTGCTCTTCTGGGGTGAATATGTGTAAATACCTGGGTGGGTCCCAGGGACTCACCAGGAGGTTTGTAGCTGGGCTTGGCCTTGTGCCACTGCAGGTGACAGGTGCTGATGGATGAAACCTGCTCTGGATTTTCTCCCACTTTCCAAAGGGGCAGAAAGAGCGGAGCACACGAAGGGCTGTGGTCTCAGTCATGTCTTGCCCTGGGAGAGGTCAGCCTGCCGGAGACCAACGTCTCCAGGTGAGGCAGCAGGCAGGGAAGCAGGCGGCTGTGCAGTGCTCCCGCCACGCATCCCAGCCGCTCACCATCGCTCCTGGCTCTAGCGAAGGGCGGCGAAGGCTGCCTCGCCAGCCGCCTCGCTGCCCTGCCCAGTGGGACACATGACTCACCCCGGCCCCGGCCACTGATTAGCAAGGAGCCCGGGTGCAGGGAGAAGGGGCTCCCAGCAGCACTATTCACGCTTTGGCAAACTTATTATTGCTACTCCAAAATGTGTTGTGTTTTCCTGACCTGTGGCAAAGCGCGAGTAAGGGGATGCTTGTCCCTAGGGATTGGCAGGGATGGCAGCGGTGGTCCCCCACCTCAGTGTGGCGCCAGGGAGCGCTGGGGATGCACCTCTTTGTGAAGGGCCATCTGCGGGGAGCGTCTTCTCCTTTTCTTCTCGGCTGGCAAGGCAGGTTTTCTGCCCTCCTTCCTGCCTTTCTGTATAGCTCATGTGAAAAGTGGCTCAGCCTGCAGTGCAGCGACCAGCCTGGGACCTTGGTCACGCTGTGCTCAGGGGCACCGTCAGGGCCCAGGAGGAGATCTCAGGTCTCCCCTCAGCAACAGAAAATAGAGCCAACAGCTTTTGAACCTGTTTAAGCAGACACCATATAATGTGTTTCCCTTTGGGTAGGAACATACAGAGAGGCAAGAACTTTTTAACACATGCTAATACAATTGCTTGTGATCTGCAGCAATCTGCTGATTGTATACATCAGGTGTGCCTGTTCACAAGCTGAAGTAGAGCCAGATGCACAAGGCCAGCATCGCAGTGGTATTTAAGCACTTACAGGTGTCCTGTTTGGCCTGTCCTATTTGGAAGTGCAACTACAAGCACTTAAATCCCAATGTGGATGGAGTTTAAGTGTACGAGCGGGCTACAAAATCCCAGCTTTGCTGCTTAGATACTTGCAAGTCCCTACATCTCCTGCAACAAAGCTGCACTTCTCCYGCTTTCTGATCACCTTGCCCAGAGTCCAGGCTGGGTTGTCCAGGTAGGATGTGAGGGGTCCTCTTCCTTTCACACACGGCAAACATGTAATGAAGCTGTGCATGCCCGAAGCATTCCTTCTGTAAGCCCTGTCACCTGAAGTCCCAAGGCATTTGCAAATAACCACAGCCCGGTAGCTGTGGTATGCCATGATGCAGGCAGAGCTTAACTGCTGCTAATGACATGCTTGATAGACAGGTTGAAAGGCTCCCAGAGAAAAGGTATGTGACACTTCTGACATGCTGACAGACTGAGAGGTTAGTCCAAGACCCATCTGATAGTCATGACATACTTGATAAAAGAGGCAGGAACTTCTGCCAGAGCAAAATCGTTTGCAGACTGGCTTTATCTGCTTTGATCTTTGACTCTAGTGTTTCCCTTCATGGTACAGTAAATAAATAAAATAGTTCAGCATTCAAGAGAACCATCAGTTGCTAGCATCTCCTGCGTACATAATGTATAGACAAGCACACCTGTCAGTGGGACTTTGAAAAAAATACATTATCAAATCCCAAATCATGACTTCCTTTGCAACCAGACGGAGACCTTGTCTCCAGGGAGGTATTCTGAAGCCAGCCAGCCCCTGAAGTTAAAAGCAAAACTTGATGCTTGCTATTCTTGAATTCATTACTGCACCCTTTTCCACTGAGTTTCTACTGCAGCAGTTCACTTTATGGATGGGCCATGGAGGCTCCAGCTGCTTTGCCACAGCCCAAGGCAGGCCCTGGCTTTCCAGTGAAGGGTGAACAGACCACAACAGGTCTCTGATGGAGGATTGCCCAGGCTTGAACAGATGCTGCAGGAAATGCTGCAGCCATCACTTTTTTTTCAGTTGCCTGGTCTGTAGCACAGGGGATATTAAAGGGCTGAAGATGCCATCTTTCAGAGGAGCCCTGGGCACACACCTGGAGACTCTATGATGAGCACCACTGAGCCAGAACAAAGGTCCATCTGCCCCGGGAACCGGTCTGCAACAGCTGCCAGTAGTGGACACCTAGAAAAATGCATCTGAACAGGAAAAGCCTATAATGATATTTCTTCATGAGACTCCCCAGCCTCCAGCAATTTGTGGCTCAAGGACTTTCTGAGACAGAAGTGATGTTCATGCAGTTAACAGTCCTTGATGGATTTTTTCTTCTGTGAGTTTATCCTTGTAAACTTTTCACATCCACAGTATCCCACAGCAAGAATTTCCATGGTGAAGACAAATCTCCTTTGGTTTGTTCTGCACCTGCCACATGCTAGTTTCATTTGATGCCTTTTTTTTTCTTGYGCATCAGTATCCATGCAGACTGTCTGGATATTCCTTCAGTTCTGCCTGTTTGAAATAGCCCCGCTTTGATGTAGAGGAATGCACTGGGTTTTTTTCTCTCTTTGCCTTAAGAAAAGAAGCCTGTCTAGGACTGCAGGGCCTACTTGCACAGATACCATGCTTTCCATTAGAAATGGATGCACTGCAGCTGTGTGTGGAAAGATCCTATGCAGACAGGGATGCAAGCCAAGATGCCTTATCTGAACCTCCCGAAATTCAGCAATGTGCACACCCAGTCTTTGCAGTTTGGATCTGGCTCAGCTCTAATCAGGTCATAAATCCTTTGAGTATCATTTGGGCTGCAAACTGCTGTGTGGATTCAGCATCTTCCGAATGTGCTGCCCACAGACTTTGTCCTGTGAGGGGCTGAACAGGRTGAGGGAAATCCTGCTCCTCCATAACCCTCAGCTCTGTGTATTCAGCATCTTGTGCAGCAATTTCTAGACTCAAACCCCTTCTTACTGAGATAATAATCATTAAAAGTTGTATTTTCCAGGGAGTGTATTTTTCTGCTGATTTTGCCTTTTTTCAACCCTTATACTTCTATGCCATTCTACAGAAAYGCCTTTGGAAAGTACATCTTTTTTGCAAAAATGGGGCATTTTCCCCTAAGAGGGATTGCAGACATTGGTATCAGTGTGCAGGAGCTGCCTGCTTGATGATTTTCTGTGGAAGCTTTTACAGGAGCATTTTCAGACCCCAAGTTTCAAAATTTGACTGTACAGCTGTATGCTCCAGCATCCCTCTGCCTCTTGCCACATCCTGATGCCGGATCACCCAGGATCTCAGCTTTCCTGCTCTCTGCTGCGGCCTGTTACATGCTGTAGCGCTGATTTGGGGGTGATGAAATGGCCCCACATCTCCAGAAGTCCTGTAACCTGATTTCAGAGCTCACCTACCTCAGCCTGGTCCAGCTGGCTGTGCTGGTCCAATCAGCCTAGGGTGCTTCCCCATCCCCTTTTCGCTGCAGGACACACTGACAGCGAATGTGCTCGGACAGCTGCATGTCACCCAGACCTTGCCCCGGCTCAGCCTGGGGAACGAGCTGCAGCTGATGGGACAGGGTTGTGGTGGGGACCTGCAGTTGCTAAAGGGGATCTCCCTGCAGCAGCTTTCTCATTGGTAGTAGCAGTGTTCAGGACATGGTCTTTCCCGCTGCGACTTCACAGCAGCCCCAGAATCTCTGGCACTGAAGCAGGGCAGTGAGAGAAGGCTCTTGGATGTGCAGGCAACAGCAGCCTGTGGTGGGACTCATAACCTAGGTCTGGCCCCAGGAGAGGGTTTGCTGGCATTGAACTAGCTATCAGCCAGAATAAACTAATTTATTCCAATCATCTTAGAAACATCGCTGCGACTGCATGGCCAAAGAGATTGTGGTCTAGGCAGGGTGTCCCTGCATGGCTGCAGAGCCACAGCAAGGATGGGGCTGCTGAAAGGTCTTGTCATCCAGAAGTACCACCTGGAGGGGCTTGAGGCATCTGGCAGGACAGTCGCAGGAAAGCCAGGGGTCTCATGCTGACAGGAAAATCTCAGAGGTAGCTTGTTCCCCTCCTTCACAAATGATACCGGTCCCTGGACGAACCACCTCGAGCATTGCTGTGGGTCAAGCTGGACGACTGAGCCTCTCTCTCTGCTCCGAAATGACACCTCTGCCTCTACTTCTCACCCTGGCTCTGTGCTTGTGCTTTAACCACACTATTTAGAAAACACTACCAAAATGTTGGGGAAGCAAAGTTAGCAAACCTTTAGGCTGGGGATTAGCTTATTTTCCCATCCTTTTCCTTCTAGGTCTTGAACTGGCCAAGTTTTTCTTCCCAAAACAGAGCCCTGTGTCTGCAAATACCCTGATCTTGCCTCCCCCTCCACTCTGTCCTTGCCCCCGTGCTCACCGCCAAGCGCCCAGCCAGGCCACTGCCTGTCCCTCGCTCCCAGCCAATGCTGGCTGTGCRTTCACAGGCTGGGATCTGCAACCACATCTCCATGTCCAACGAGCACAGAAGCCACCAAAAAGCTACTGGCCCAGTGCCCCTCAGGCACCCAAGCCCACGGAGGCTCAGGTGTGCCCAGGCCTCTCAGTCGTACTCGTATTCATTGCAGTGAGGCACTGCAACACCTTGAAAATGGTGAAATTCACCTGGCAGAAATAGTGCAGTTGGTCTGGGCCACAGCCGCAGGTGGTGATGGACCAAAATGTCTATAAACGCTTGTGCCTGCTAAACCTCCCTCAGCCCATCCTGCTTCTTCCCCATGTCAGATGGCTGATGGGCTGAACCTGAAAGTAGCTACATGAGTTTTATTTCCCTGTTTATTTCAACAAGCCTTTTCCACCAAAACCTCCTCAGGATTCAGAGTCGTTCCTGCAGCACCAGGGAATTTGCATTCGTGTGTTACAGTCACACACACACTGCAGGACCAGGCCGAGGGGGACACTCAGCGGCAGAGATGAAATCCCCTCTTCAGAGCAGTCAGAGAGACAAGACACCGAGGACAAGCTGCCCTGATGCCGCCTCTCCGTCGCTGCTGCCCTGAGGCAGGCCCGCAGCCCACCAGGGAAGCGGCGGGGGGGGGGCCAGCACTGGCTCTGCTGGGACGGGCCTAGGGTTGCTGCAGCTTTCCTGGTAAAAAAGGGCAGGAGCAGATGATGCAGAAATACTGCCCTCTCATGAAAAGCCACCCTCGTGTTTTCCCATGGCAAGGTTGCTCAGTAACACTTGCTTTCTATTTGTCTCCACCCAGATCGTGGCTGCTATATTTGCTATTGCAGGAATAGTTATGATGACGTACGCTGATGGGTTTCACAGCCACTCCGTTATTGGGATAGCCCTGGTGGTGGGCTCTGCCTCAATGTCTGCTCTCTACAAGGTAAATACATCGGGGTCTCCTCACCCAGAGAGATGCCAGTCACCCCCTGTCATTGACTTCAGTTGCTCCCGTCTCACTTCGTGCAGTTCATTGCCACATGCCCTTCTTTGAGGATCTCTGCCATAAACACAATGACTATAAATGGCTCAGGTATTCACTTACTTTGGCTTCTGCCCTCACTCTGGGTAAAAATGCCTGCTCCTTGGGGAGAGTGCCCACAGGAGGCATTACAGATGTCTTGCGCTTCTTGAAAAATGAGGCTGCTGGATTTAATCACACACTCTGAAAGTGCCCTGCAAGAGATTTAGCAAAATCATAGCTTCTTTTTCAAGTCACCGCATTACCTCCCTTGGCCAGTCCTCATTCAGTAGCATACATAGCCTATGAAAATCAAGGAAATAATCACATGCTTAAAATCCAAAGCACATGCTTATGTATTTGCCTCTGTGCTGCTCATGGCACTCAGAGCCATTGTCTGCAGAGAGAAATGAGCACTTTTAGGGTGCAGTTCATCAACCCTAGCTCAGATGTGTACACTGGGAAGAGGTGTCAATATCTCCATCTGGTCTGATGAACTGCAAGGCAAATAGGCCAGCTAAGTGCTGCAGCATTAACCCCGGCAGTCCAGGGAGATCCACCAAACTGAGAAGCAGCCAGGTTCATCCCTCAGCACGGTGCTCTACTGCTTTCCACTCGCTTTTTCAGATAGCCTTAAACAAGGGAACTCATGGAGTTTCATATTGCTCTTTCCTCTAAAACAGCATTTCCTTCCAAGGTCAGGCAGAAACATGGCCCTCCAGACTTGAGGAAACACCACCAGAAGGCAAAGAAAATACTTATTCAAGGCTAGAGCTTGGCTCTGCCCCATTTCCTGTGGCACCACAGCTCCCTGGGGTCAGGGGTCTTGGGGTTGCTCCACCATGTGCAAGCAGTGTCCAGGCGTGGAGAGGTGACAGCAGGGTGTATCCTCCTATGCTCGAGGACACATGGAGCTGGGCAGCTGAAACAAAAGCCATGCTGCTGTGGCTGTACTGGCCTTGCTTGCTGCAGTTTGACTCAATTTCTCTAAGTTCAATGCAAGCGCATGCTAAAAGGGCAGGCAGGTGTAAGTGTCCAGCAAGCTACACTGGATGGAGCAGTACCAGCTCCTCATACAGCCCGCCCTGCACACCTCCTCCAGACATGGACAGGTCAGGCTGCCTCTGCCAGCTGCCTCCATGCCTGTAGCCAGGGCCACTGCAACATCCTGAGGTGGCAAATGAGGAATAACCAGCAGTCAAGACATTTTGTGCTATAATGCAGCTGCACCGGCCAGTTATGGCTGTGTAGCTGGTTCTGCTTCCCTCCTCCTGAAGCATCACTGTGCTGGGCCAGACAGATACAATTCACCAAAAAAAAAAAAAGAAAAAAGAAAAGGGAGCTGGTAGCAGCCCTGCTAGACTTGCTTGAGGTGGTCTAGTTAGACATGAGGAAGAGACAGCAGACCCTGACCATGCAAAACAGGAAAAGGGGTGCTGGCATCCCAGAATGAAACAGTAAATCACAATCCATCGCCAGTCTCCATTTGCAGCACGTGTCAGGGAAGGCTGTGCCTGGAGCACATGGGATCCACCAGATCCTTGCAGGTCTGTGGTGGAAAATTCATGCAGATCCCAGCACAAGCTGAGGAATGAGGCAGCAGGGGTGCCCCAGATGGGCTACTCACATTCTTTATTTCCTCTCTTTCTCTCTTCTCCTATTCCTTATTAGCAAACCAAAGCTTTTAAATCACTCTTTGCAGTCCCCCTAATCACTCCATCAATGAGCTCTGGACTGTCTGGTTGCTGCAGTATCGGCCTTTTGGGGACAAGCCGATCCCAGCCCTGCTGCTCTCGCTGAGGGCGAGATGTCGGGCCCTGRTAAGGCTCAGGCCAGTCTGCCTCTCGCAAGAGGGTGCCGCCAGCTCAGCAACCCCGATCAGTAAAGTACACCAAAATATTACTCTTATCACAGCCTGCTTCTTCAAGGTAGCAGGGCCCTTCCTTCTTCAGAAAAAATTGGGCATGCTACAAGTTAATGTAAAACTTGGAGGCTTTAAGCCTCATTTACTTCCTAAAAAATACACTGTAAACAGTCATCAAGCCATGAGCCTTTCACCTGGTGGCCCTGCAGAGCACCCGAGGGAAGGCAAGTCCCACCTCTCAGTATAGCCTGGGGAAGCGTTTCTCCATCCAGTGTCTAGGAGGAGGAGGAGATTCACATCACAGAAAAAAAATCCTCCCAATTAAAGGGGATTGATTGACAGGCAAGTCAAAGCAAAGGGAATGAGGGGCAAAGGGAAATCCCTTCAGAGCAGCCTGTCATCCCTGGCAGTGGTGCCCCTGCCAGCCCACTCACCCAAGCCACAGAGCTTGCAGGCTTGTTGGGAGATGCCGGGTCCTGGTAACAACCCACCGAGCCTCCTTCACACGGGGTTTGCTTGGCAGCTGCCCCCATCTATGTGCAGGGGAGCACCCAGAGCAAGAAGTCCCCGGCACACGAGCCGCTGGGCAGAGCTTCACTAATAGCAGTCACAGGTGTCTGGCCAACGCTGTTACGTATGTGCAGCCCAGCACCACTCCACGTGCAGTCCCTCTGCCCTGAGCAGGGCGCCAGGCGCTGTGGGTGCCAGCCTGCCACAGGAGTAGTACTAAGTGACAGCAGGTACAAGAGAGCTTAACAAGCCCRTGTGTTCTTCTCTTGCAGGTTTTATTCAAACTTCTTCTGGGCAGTGCTAAGTTTGGAGAAGCCGCCTTATTTCTGTCTGTGTTAGCTGTCTTCAATGTCCTCTTCGTTACCTGTATTCCTGTCATCCTTTATTTTACCAAAGTGGAATACTGGAGCTCTTTCGATGTCATTCCTTGGGGAAACCTTTGCGGATTTTCAATTCTCTTATTGAGTAAGTATATGTCAGATGTTTGTAATGCTCAAGGGTGAGAGAGTGTGCCAGAAACCAGCCACTGAGGCAAGCTGTATATCTCTGACATACAGGAACTGTCTTCTCTATTTCTGAACCTGTTTTAGCTTGAGAAATCATGCAGAAGGTCCACTCTTACACGGCCTCGGTTTGGCTGTCACCAACCAAAGTATCATGGCTTTCATTAGACCATGCTGTGAGACTAAACTGCAAAGTTTGTTCTAACTCCTACCTGTGAAGTGTCACAGGGACAAATATGCTTGCCTGTGCTGTCATGGGAAGGAGCTCRTCAGGGAGGGGTGTCACCATGCGCTCATCAGTATTCCACAGGTAACCAAGGCACTGGCCGGGCCAGTCAAGGCCAACCTCCAGCACCTCTGGGGACTTCAGTAATAGCAAATGGCTCCTAAAGCGTAGGAATCTTTAGAAAATTTAGCATCACATAGCACTGATGGGAATTTGGTAGGTGGCACTTCTTACTTCAGCTGCTGCTACTTTGCCACCAAAGGACCTCAGCTTGGGCGGGATGCTAAATCCAGGGTCTGATGATTCATAATCATCAGAAATGGGGTGCTGTTCCTTGCTAAACCATGTGTGTTGACTCTGGCGCCGCAGTTGGTCTCTAAACTGGTTAAKGGCATCACATCTCCTAAACTGTTCCTTTAATTTCAACTGGAAATAGTGCATTTCTATCCCTGTCCAGCATCACAGTGCAGTGCCTTTTACCCTAAGCAGTCACCCTGTTTGACTCCAGAAGTATCTCCAGTTTACTTATAAGTGGACTAAATGGAAGTTTTCTGTAAGGAAATAGTGCAGAATTTGGCAGGTGATCACTGGGATGTGTGATATAGGTATATATTTATTAGAAATCAATCAGAGCCCCAGCTGCTGACATATTCTGTACTGGTGAGGCTCTTGTGACTTTGCTAGAGATAAATACCATAGATCAAGGGTGCATTTGGTCCAAAGCAATTCCTAATTTGTCATAGGACACTCCACGAATGGTGTACGATATCACAGTGAAATGATATTTACCAGGTTCCTGTGAGGAAGAGGGTTAGAGTTACAATATGTTCCACCTGCAGCTGCAGACAGCTTTTTTCATAAGAAGTATCCAGAGAGAAGTGCCTGTTTGGCTGAAATCTCCTAGATGAAAAATATTTAGTCTTTCAGCAGGAAAAGGGGATCAGTATAGAAATTGGGAATAGCCCAGGAATCAAGCTTTATCATTTAACGCTAAGAGAGAGAAAATATCCAAACCTCATCCTGATCCTGCTGCTGGACCCCGGTGGGCTATACAGTCTGCTAGAAATAGCAATGCCTCAGACAGATAGACATGCAGCAGACAAACATCTGTGTACAGGTAACTTCCAGGAATACTAGCAGGAGTTAATGTGCAGCCTATGTGGACAATGTACAGGGGGAATAACTCAGCATTTTTCAGGTGACAGTCTCTTTTTCCCGGTTTCACTGTGAATCTAATAATAAAAGGTGATTTTCTTTCTTTCTTCAGCATTCAATATTCTATTAAACTTTGGAATTGCTATTACGTACCCCACCTTGATATCTCTTGGAATTGTACTGAGTGTCCCAGTAAATGCAGGTAAGAATTTCTGGCTTTTGCATCTTAGCAAATACACAAAATCTGTGGCCTTTCAAATATCTAATAGGTATATAAACAAATAGCTTTAATAAACATGTTTTGCATCTTCTCTTTGAAAACTTATGAAGATGACACTGATTAAAAATGTATACTTTAGGGTTAAATTTGTATTGTACAAAAACACATGAAAATTCATTATTTCCGTAATTTCTTTTAAAGTTACTGACTGTTTGAAGAAGCTAGCATACTGAAAAATAAAGTAGGTTTGAAGTCACTCATCTCTGGGTTGGGATGAAAACTCATGGAGGAAGCAGAAGTCATTCTTAATGATTTCCTTAGGGCAGGCTTAATACTAAATTCAAAGCAATAAGATTGCTTACGTTTTAGAGCTGCAAATGTGTATCAGTAATTCTTCTTGCCCTGGGTAAGTAGTATAGCAGGTGCTTAACAGTGCCAGGATTATCAAGAAAACTGGCCAAGTTGATTTTGGGCACAGCCTGGTACATTTCTCTGACCGTTTTCTGAACCACTGAGAACCAAGAGACTACGGGACTAAGAGGGCCGGGCAGGGGAGGGCACATCTGCATCACCTCCTGACACCTCCCCCAGATGCTAGCAGGCGGCGGTGGAGCCTCCCAGCCATGGCGAAGGCACCCTGCCGCTGGCTTCCCTGGTCCTCACACAGGATCCCTTGGCAAAGGATGCCCTGGCACTGCTGATGTGCYGTGCCACCCTGTGCAGAGCTCCCCGTGCACCCAGGCTATGTTTGGAGGCAGAAACAGGACAGCTGGCATCCCCAGGGAGGTACAATAGAGCAGGGGATTTCCAGATGCTGCCAGCAAGAAGGTTGGTCTCCTGAGGCTCTGTGGGTAGTCGCAGGAGTGAGAAAAAACCACTCCAGAGCGAGGACCTCATTTACCTCTCCCAACCAAAGACACCTAAATCCAGCACACTCAACTAGTGCCTTGGTGGGGGCGGCAGCTCCCAGCTTTGCACTGACTCCATGCACACAGAAGTGGCTCAGGCAGATGCTCACCTACCATTTTGAATTAGCTGTCACACCTCCAGAGGCACATGGGAGACCTTGACAAATGCTAGCAATCATGTCAAGAGTCACAGCACAGCAATTAGGGAGCGCTCTCTGGATATCTTTGCATAGAGTTAATAATGAACACAAAGACAACGCAGTGTTCTCTCATTCAAACGTAATGCTAATGGCTCTTAAATCATCAGGGATGAATGCCTGACTTTGGTACCATACACCAGAGTGCTTGCATGGCTCAGTCTGCCCTGAGCTTCTTGCTCAGCAGGGCAAGCAGAGGGAGAACTTGTTATTGCAGGAAGGAGCTGCTGTGCCAGGGAAGGGAAAGGCCCCCTTCTCTGCATACCTGGACATCAGCAGGAGTCCCTGGGCTTGTTGGTGAATGAGGGAGAAGATGCTACCATGGACAACAAATGCAGCTCCAGGGAACATCCYCTGTTGTCTCCTGCGCTCACAGGCAAATTTTGTCTGCTTTGAACTGAGCTGTATCCTGCTCTGGGCTAAACCAGGAGTAAGAGTAGGCTCCCCACCCCCATCTCCTCCATGGCCATGTTCTCCTGTGCACCATATCCAGCACCTCAGCCCAGCCTTCAGAGTCGGGGAGGTGAGGGGGGGGGAAGGGAATACTGCCCTAATGCTTTGTCCCACATAATAACACCAGTTCAATGTCCCATACAGTTGTTGATCACTACATGAGTGAAATTGTCTTCAATAGTGTCCGAGTAATCGCCATCGTCATTATTGGCCTGGGCTTCCTCCTGTTGCTCTTGCCAGAGGAATGGGACGTCTGGGTGATAAAGCTCCTCACACGTCTCAAAGTCCGGAAGAAGGAAGAAATCCCTGAAGGGAATGGAGACATTGTGTCAGGACTGCCTAACAAAAGCCGGAGAACTCGCCCCTCCATGTCATCCTTTGCTCATTAAATGCTCTTTTTACCAAAACTCTGTGGTTAACCTTATATATGATGATGCAAAGGTCTTTTCTTTGGAAGAAGCACACCTGTCCAACATGGTGTACATACTTGTACAGTTTTGATATGATCACCATCTAAGGCATCAAGTCTTGGCATGTCCAGTTTGCTTGTACTTTTTTCACATCAGACCTTTCACTTAAGTAGTACACTGAAAAAAAACTGCAAACCAAGAACCTCTACTCTCTTTTTAAATGAATGTAATATATAGTCAAAATATATTTGCATAGGTTATTTTAAAGATTGATTTTCATGAGAAGCAGGGCAGACATTTTGAACATTAGGTACTGAATGATGCATTGCACACTGTGATTTAAAAGAAACAAATGCTATGCTACATCACATGTTTATTTTTGACCAGAGCTGTACTCTGAAAGTTTTCAAGGAACCAAAAGAGAATCTTTTTGGGAACAAGAAGGTGGGGGGAAGAGCAGAGAGAAGGAGGTTTAGAAATCACTCTGTGTAGATGAGCACATTACACTAGAACCAGATGAAAATTCAAGTGTTAAAATGCTTGCACTAAAGTGCTAGAGGGGGAGCAATCTAGAGCCCAGATCTCCTTATACTGCACATGACTGTAGTCCATGTTTAAAATCATGCAAGAGAAATCCAGTGCCTTCTACAGAACTCTTATCTTTATCCATGTAGGACCAGGTCCCACCACAAGACACTTGCAATGCAGAGCCCAGGCTTGCAGCCCCAGGGGACCCCAAATTCCCACCGGCATCAGGACATGCCCCCCCCCCCATATGCACTGTGGCTTCTGTGGGGACGCACGGTCCAGGGGGCTGCAAGTTTGCACCCAGGAGACCTGATTCTCTTCTCACTTGCACAGGCTTTACCCCTGTGTGGAGCTGCACTTGATTAACATTAGTGTGAAAAAAGGGGAATCTTGGTCATGTGTGGAAAAATCTGACTGAAAATGAGCAATGGAGCTGACAAGAACGTGGTTGCTACTGTACAGTCTGAGAATATGGACTAAGGGGGTGAATCGCCAGTTGCTTTTACTCCATAATTGTGAGTGTTAAGAGTTAAAAATGTAAGATATTTACATCAAATGTAACACTTTTTATGAAACTTGTAAGCACCAGGATGTTTACTTACGCGATTTTGGTTCGCCATTAAATTTCTATCTGTGATAGATCACATGCTATGTAAAAAGGGAAAAAAGGYTATAGTTTACTATTTTTGAAGTTTACATTGTTGCATACGAAATTAAAGTGTTCTTTCGAACCACTGCCATAACCCAAGGGTCCCTGCTGTCACTGAAGCCATCTTTGTCTCAGGCAGGGGTGGCATCCACTTCAAAACATTTGAGCAAATCGACTTCAGATTCCATTATCTGTTTGGCAAAGCTAAATAATAAAAGATTTTAAACTCAGTCTTGGTCAATGTCATCTGCTTCCCTCCCTGCCCTGATTGAACCTTTGCTTCAGTTTTACTGTGGGTGATATTTAGCCAAAGCCGTAAGAAGGGAGAGACAAGACCATCAAGCCTTCAGCCAGGTCTTGCAAACCAAGCTGCAGAGAAGGAGGCTTTCCCTCTGTTCAGAATCTCGCTGACTTCAGACACAAAACTAGACCTTGTCCATGACCACGGTCCGGAGAAGAACAGGCCAGCCCTTACTGTGCTTGTCCTCCAGTCCACAGGCATTGCAATGACCTAACCAGGCACATGCGCAGTTGCTAAAGAAAACTGCAGCCTCCATCATGTGGTGTCCCACTGAAGGTGACAAGACTCCAGGCAGCAACATAGCTGTACTGCTTGCAGTCGCTCCTCTAAAGCAAAGTCTGTAACATCCCACTGGGGACAAATAGGTCCAGAGGGCTCACATTAGGCATCAGGAAACACATGACCAGCAGAAATAGACCAAAGGAAAAGCTGCCCTTCCAAATACAGTCACATGAAACTAGCTGTGAACAGCCATAAATGCATATGCTAAGAGGTATTTAAAAGCTATGGATAGGACATGGGGATGTACATGGGTAACAAGGCACTAACCCCAGCTGTATGTTCATTTGGTCTCTACATATCCCTTCATGACCAAATAGGCACTAAAGACTTGCTAACAGAGATTACACATGCAAGCCAGAACCTGAGGCTATGGGAAGCTGCTCCCAACCATTGTGTCAGTAGCATTACACACCTGAATTTTTAAATCCCTTTCTTTGGGAAGCATGGGAGGGTAAGGTATAGGACAGGAGCACAGGGACAAGTCTAATAACCGGTTTGAGGGGCACACACCTACAAACTTGAATTCAAGGCCCATAGTTTAACGCCTACTGCGTTTTCTGGTATATCACTTTGTCATCCTCTAAGTATCCCACACCGCTCCCCAAGCTCCCTGTCCGAGACAAGGCAAAAAAAGAACGTACAAAGGGTCATTCCATTTTCCATATTCCCTGTAAATTGCATCTTACATAATCTCTGCACCCCATTTACTGTGCACCTGATACAATCTGAGAGGTATCCAAAGGGCTCTAAATGCCTTTTTAAAAACTGCACCTAATGTGCATTAACTCCTAAAAGGGCAGCAGATTTTTTTAATATTCAGTAAGGACCTTGGAGGATTTTATGTACCATAATGGATATCAGCATCAATAAAATTTTGTGATTTACAAGATAGAACTGTCATTGCTTCTGCTGGCTTATCCTTCCTGAGAACAGGCTAAATAAAGGCAAGGGCTGGGATTTCAAACAGTACTTTATTACAGTATCTCACCTGAGTGGGAACTGCACAAACTAGATTTACCTATTTTAAGCAATTCTAAACTACATGTAGACAACTTAATCACACAAAATCACCTATATTTTTAATGCAATATCTTGCCCTAAAGATAACCACCTGATTTGAGGGTAAGCAGTTGCTTAACAAAAATTTCCAGACACTAAAGTCCAGAGTGTGACTGGGAGAAAGTCAAGAAAGCGGCATGCCCCTATGGATACATGTGTCATTTTTAGGTGCGAAGTGTCAGAGATCTGAAGTTGAGGAACGACAATGCTAGAAGGAACTGGAGTCACTGGCTCCCAGTAGAACGACAGGGCAGACAGCAAACCCTTCTGAGCTGGCACTGGGATGCAACTGTGTCACTCTTTGGATGATGGCARGATTGAACCCTCCTGATCCCGGATCGTTCAGGGACTCGCAGGACAAATTAAGTACCATGCAGGTCAGGGCTGTGTTGCGGCAGACTCCCCTGCCTGCCCTGAGAGTCAAAGTGCTGTGCAATTCAGTTGCACTGTGTAGATCTGGTGTTGCTCTGCAGGGCAGTACCTACCACCATAGGAGAGAGCAACCCAAGCCAGCATTTCTAGCCCATTCTTGACCACCTCACACCTCCTCCTGAGGCAGAACTGCAGGTCCCTGGCAGCATCAGGCCTGGCTGCCTGGCTTCTCCGAAGCTAGACTCCTGCATTGCCACTGCATGGCTCCTGCCCTTGCAGCACTGCCAGCCAGCATCGTTCACCCTTGTTCAAGTGCTGACCTGGATCCTCAGTCTCCCACCCCATCTTTGCCCTCACAWTGTCTCCTGGCTCCTTCAGCAAAGAGGGAAGCCAGTAATGATCAAGAGCGCTTGTTAAAGCAGCAAGTGAAAGAAATCTCAGGACAGTAAATAGCAACACCAGACTCATCGCAGCTGCCTGCTTTCACTGCCACACAATGTAATAGTGAGGAATCCAGGGAAGGAATAACAGTTCTCCTCCTCCCCTGCAAGTCTTCTTCCTTGGCCTGTTGTCTGTAGTGTTGTCTCATGCTGCTGCCTTTATCATCATTTTTTTGTTGCAGCTCTCCAGGGATTGCATGAGCCTTTCATCAGCACATAAGCCAGAGCTGGGCTTATTATATTAGAAAGTTTCTCCTATTTTTCTGTCAAGGATGGCTGGGTTCATGTCTGCAGCCTTCCAAAAAACAGCTATGAAAGGTATAGATCCAGCCACAGTACTAGACAGAAGAACAGAAGATACTGAAACCAACACGTAGCTTTACTATTTTAGGGGCTGAGAGTAGATTAGCAAGACCTGTGGATCGCCAAGTTCTGGGGCAGAATGAATGTTTCCTGCAAGCTCATGGACAAGTCACTAGCCCCCAGCTCTCCAGAGTGCTCTGTAATGAAGCTAATGCAAAACTAAGTTGGTCAGGACTAATATAAACAGTAACATCAACCCACAGGGAAGGTAACATCACCAGATTGACCCTATTTCTGGTCAAAAATCTTTCTGCTCACTGTACTTGCAGGCCTGAAAACCCACTGGAAAGTGAAGGTTTCCTCATGCAGTGAATACTGAAGTCTTAATCTACTAAACTCACTCTGTACCACATTCCCAATAAACTCAAACTCTGCACAACAGAAACATGTGAAAAACCCCTCTTCACTGAAAAGGATGTTACAGATCTGCCATGAATGTTACCTATCCTTCGGTCTGTGTGCATACTATAGTCACAAACTATGGGGAGAAAACATCTGGCTCCATGTTCCTGATTTCTCCTGCAACGAGGAAGGAGTCCTGCAAGGCCTCCAAAATTGAGCTACTGCTTGACAAAGGCCAAGACTGAGAAGCTCCTTTCACAATCCAATCCTCATAGAAGTGGTCTTTGCAGAAACTGCTAGCAGTAATAGATTTTGATGGATGAGTTTAATTAGCTCATCATTATTAAGAGAAACAAGTAGACTTTAGCTGGCATGTTCTAGGGCACTTCTGTAATAGCCTGTACCTTAATCAAATCTTGAACACTAAAAAGGAAAATAAGAAAAAAAAGAAAGAGCTGAAAGACCCTCTGAAAGAAAAAAAAAATCTTCTTTTAGGAGGAAATCACATTCCTAAGGAGGGACCAGTGGCTCAAAGTGAAGTTTCTGAAGATAAAGCCGCCTCATGTTTCCCTCTTCCGTATAAAACTCTGTTAGGGAAAAATATTAAATATGATGAACTGCAGTCTATCAAATATGCCTTGAAGAATTTTTAAACAAAATACTCAAAAGCAGCAGCACAGAATAAGCTTACTCCTCCTTTTTTAGATGGACTTGATATTTATGATTATGCTACCTATAAATGAAATACATCATCCAGAGCCAACAGGATATCAGTCAAAATAAAAATAGGACTTTCCTGGTCTTGTATATTTTTTACTGGATACAAAAAGTTATGAAATGCAAAGGAGGACTTTGCATCCAAAACAAGAGCTTGAAATGAGACTATGCTTAACTCAGTGAAAAACAAATGAAAGTCCTTTAGTCAGCTGAAGTTAAACGACCTGAAGACATATTTGTCTTAGACATTTGATTTTTCTAATATTTCAGAATATTTTTAAACTGTTAGGCTCAGGGGAGAATCCAGAGGGGACAATCCAGATGGAAGCAATGTCAGCAATTCAGAAAATATTACCTATGAAGACAAGCTGAAGGAATTGAGTTTGACAAATTCAGAGAGATCAGACTCRGGGGGAAATGTAATATCAATCTTTATATAGGCAAAAGATTATTCTAAAGAGGATGGAGACCAATATTTCTGCATGTACACTGCAGATATGCTAGGATGGAACCAACCTACTTTTCAGTAATGGAGAGTGAAACTCATAACAGCTAATTAAAGTTTGGAACAGGCTTAAACAAGGGAGCTTCTGGAAGTCTCACTTTTGGGCATTTAAGAACATGTTAAATACAATCCCTCTGGAATAATCTAGGTATAACTCATCTACCCTACTGCTGAACTAGATGATCTCTTAAACTTTCCAGCCCTTGATCTCCAGGTTTCCCTCCAGTTCTAGATTCAGCCAACCTCACAGCTCAAGACAGCCATCAGTGCATTAGTTGGGAACAATACTAAATAAGCTGCAGCGGATCTTTCAGGCAAATGATACATAAATAGGATTAAAATGGACATGATTTAATACTATCCACTATAAATTGAGAAATTCTTTCCTGAGTGAGAACAGCTAATTTAGAGCCCTTCACCATGAATTTTAGACTTTTTAAGCATGTCCATTACTCTGTATTTATTAATTCTGAAAGTCAACAGCTATTTTACTGCCTAGTTACATGACAGTGAAAGATTCTCTCTCAGTTTTAGCCTTTATTCTCCTGAATCAGTAAAAAAGGATGATCAGGAAATGTTCTTTCTTTTCCCAATCATTTATGAGTACATACAACAACATTGGCCTCACCATAGCTCCTTTTATAATCTCTCTCCACTTGATCAGCAACGATTTATTCCTACTCTCCACTCCCTACCTCACTAACTGACTATTAGGCCACAAGAAAACCTTTTCTTTGGACCCACAATAGCTTAGTTTCTTTGGTAAGAAACGAAACTCTTCAGAAATCTGAGTACATTGCTTGCCATCCTCTGAAAAAAGGACCAAGATGAGAATATGGAAAGTCATCCATCCATCAGACTCCTCTGAGCATGGAAGGACAAAACCACTGAGAGATTGAAACCTGGTTCTTCTCCTCAGCCTCCCCATAGGGGAGGAGTGCCTTGGCTAACCTCCTCAGATTATCTACGCCAAGCTCCAGGTTCTGCATGTACCCACAACTGGCCCAGATGTTTAAGACGAAAAGATGGACTCCAGTGAGGGACAAGCAGCAGGATTTGTCAGGACTTACAAACTTTGGGCTTCAGCTTTCATTTCCTGCCCTGCTGGCCACTAGCAGACAGTTTGGGCAAATACCCCGTAAATATAGCTTTGCTGTCTCCCAGCAATACATCTTACTGTCCCTCTGGCAATGATTGCTTCTGAAGGTGCCAAGTCTTTAATGACTGGAGCCTAGTGAGCAAACAAAGTAAGCTGTTTAATATTCTCCTTGTGGTTTTTGGCCGGTTATACATCTTCAGTKCTTTCCTGACACGTAAACAAAACCATCGTCTTCTCCTTGTGAGATTTTGGATTTGGTCAAAGGCATGCCAACTTGCTAGCTTGGCTGCTAAGAAAATTGACATTGATCTTTGGAACAAATACTCACCATGTTTGAAAACTATGTTGCCTTTGTGCATGTGTAAGCAATCCCATCTGATGAAGTACACTGATGCTTCACTGGCAATGTTTTATAAGGAACATAAGGTAATCAGTGTAGCTGATGTACTAAAGGTAACAACTGCATGTGAGTATTCAGCTGCATCTTTGATAAGGAATTTTAGGATGCGTTTCAGTCTCAGAGAGAACTAGAAACCACTTTTTAGCTTTCAGTAAATAACACACCACAGTAATCTGAAGGCATCCAAATGAAACTCCAAAGACAGTTTTCTTCTTCCATTTGCATGGCTTTGAAAATTGGAGTCTGCCTGCAGAAGAGGCAGATTCCTAGCTCCCCATCTGAGCTTTCTTACAAAAATCTGAACATTAGCATTGCTGCAAAGCAAGCTTGTTTCATCCCTGGTGGGCTTGGAGAATTGCTAAGCAGGAGCCAACAGAAGAATAAGAATTAGCTAGTCTTCCTGCCCTACCATCACTTGCCCTCCCCAAAACACTCCTTTTTGTTTTCTGCCTTCCTAACAACTGAATAAAAATGGAATATCAGCATTAAAATAAGTGCCTGTAATTAATGTAAATGACTACATCACGTCAAAAGAATCCTCAGCCTCCAGGGTTTTTTTTCTTCTTCGTAACTTCCACTCCTCTTTCTAACCTAGTGATTTTCGAACTGCGTTCCACAGACTACTCCATTGGTGTCCGTGCAAGGTAACAAAGAAAAAGCAAGCCTTTTCTCAGTAGGCTTCAGATCACTAAACAGAGGTCTGGAAAAGGTGAAAATCCCTGTTCTATCCATTCATTCTCCTGCTGTCTCCACACCAGTCTGCACAGAAACTTCCCAGTTAACCCCCTTTCAGCCCTGCCTGGCAAACCTACACACCAGCCCTCAGACACATGCGGAGCTACCACAGAAGGCTGCAGTAGCCTCTGTCTGTCTCTTCGTGTCTCCATTTGTGTCCGTTCCTCAATGATCCAAGCCATTTACTTAATTTTCTATGTTCATGTCTCTTTTGCTCACAGTCTAAACGCCRCAGGTCAGGAATCTTCATCATTACACCCAGCAAAGACAACATTATGAGGAAATTATGGTAAGAACCCCAAGACGCACTTAGTTGAAGAAGAACATGACAATGYCCGTTTTCTTAGGGATTCAGAAAATTAGTTTGCTAAGGTCACCAAAAAAAGATAACATTTTCCTTCTCCTCAAACACTCCTTCTCTATTTTTGTATTATCGTTAAAAACAAATTAATGAAAGTAAAAAACAACATGAAATCTATATGACATAACAAAGAAAACAGTGAGTGCTTTGTATAAAGCTACAGAAAGTAGAGTAAAGCTACAGAAAATATGGCATACATTTCTTMAAGATTTAGAATTTGATATGCCACTTTCAAATCTTTATTTTGGTATTTTAATATTATCAATGGCCACTGAAAAGGAAGCTTTTAATTACAAACTGAGGAATTCATTAATTGTCTACCAATCCTTATGCAATTCTTCTCCTACATGCAGAAAATTGTTGTTCCAAAATCAGTGGTCATCTCTGAAGACTTTGATTTTTTCAAGAGGGGTATTTAGTTTTAAAAAGACTTTTAAAAATATTTTAAAGATAAAAATGACATTTCTATTAAAAAGTGATTTACCTGAAAGAGAATTTCAAACCTAGTAACAACCTCAGAAAACAATGTAAGGAAGAACTGAAGCTATAGAGATGTCTGAACGATTCCCCTCTGCTAACGAAGACAGCTACTAGACATCTGCCCTTGCATTAGTCAACTGCATCTTCAGTGCTGACACTACTGCCAAAGGTAACCCATGAAGATCCTTTTGAAAGTAGAATTTGAAATCGGATCATATCCTAAAAGATCCCAAGAGATCCACTCCTGGTAACCAAATTCTCATAATCATAGCAAATCAGGCTAGAATCGAACCGGAAGGGGACCTCCATAAACCTTTTCCTGACTGCCATTTATCTTCTCACTTCTTAAAAACTTCCAGTGATTGGCATCCAAAACCTCTCTAGGAAATTTTTCAGTGCTTATATGTGTCATGAAATAGGACTGCCGTACTTTCAGGCAAATTTCTTTTTCCCATCCAATGCTTGCCCTCAATGCACTTAGATAAAAGTCACTGTTTTAAATGAAATACTTTTTTATTTATGGAAGACCTTCCCAGAGAGATGACTCATGTTAAGCAATCTCTGTTAAAACATTTTCAAAGAGGAGCAGAAAGAAGTGACTGAAATAACCACTGTCTGCAGTTATGGAATTTCTTTGCTTAATTTTATCCTTTTTAATAATAAAAATAGGCAGATTTAATCACTGCAATTGTTTTGCTTTTTTCTTTAGTGACGGTGTCTAACCATGCATAGTCAGGAACCTTGTGAGACCAACAGAGTGAGAGTTATATCCTTAACCAACATTTGAGAAGGAAGAAAGAGAAAATACTTATATATGATTATCTCACACTATACATTTTTGTAATTTTTATAATACAATTGCTTAGTGCTTAACAACTGAAGAGAATGTCTCAGGCTACCTCTGGTGAGATTCTAGTATTATTTCTAGCAAAATAAATAGTTGAACACAGGGCTATAATACCTAAAGAACTCCATTTTAAATTAAATTCCCTGAAAATTCATTACAGATAAGGATCATAATTTGAGGGAGGCCACATCTGAGTCTTCCTATGCCAGAAAAACAAATTAATTAAACTGCCGGTACAAGCACAAAGCTGAACACAGCTGGGGAACTTCAATGACTGCTTAGGGGCACCTGCAACATGCTAATGCTTCAAATGTAAATGGAGAAATCATTACAGTAGCCAGTCGAGAATCTGTTGGATAAATTTCAGCTAAATACTGGGTAAATAAGTCTGTAGGCAAGGAGAGATCTGTAAGATGTTAACTGGGAAGCAAAGAATATACAACACTATATTCCAATCAATAACAGCACGTACAAAAGAATCTGAGAGCTGAACTGATATATAAATCACCACAGATCTCACCTTAATGCAGTTCTGGAATTTCGGCAGAAGATGATTATCCATTTAACATCTCAATAATTACTAAAAAGAAATGTAATTCAAAGGCTTTAATTATGGCAGACAGCTCACCGAACAAATTTGGAATTATTCAAGCTTTCAAACTTTCTAGAACATTTTCCTTCATCTGGCTGTTATAAACATGCAATTTATTAATTAAGGGGCATATTTCTCAAAGTAAGACTAAAAATAGATACTTTGAACTGGCACAGGAACAAAAGAAATCCACCACATTATGATAGCAATTTAACCAAATGGCAACATTTTCATTAAAAATATATTAGATAAAAATATTAGATAAAAATGCCTTTTTTCTATTCCTGTATGTTCTAAAACCAGATTACAAAATTTCCCTAACAGCTATTATACAAAGTTTTTTACAAATGCCTTCAATGAGTATTTCCTGGTCTACAGATTATTAAAGAATAAACTATTTATCATAAATATTCAGAATGTGCTATGTAGGCTTTGTGATTAATTGTATATAATCACATTACACATCACATCACATTTGCTGCTGGTTAGGTGTGAACCCCAGCTAATATGCTCTGCTAAACTTGTGTGGTTGGAGTGGAAGCGATGGCATTTCGGAGTTTGGGTGGAAGAGAAAAACTGGACCTGGTGATACACAAAACTGTCAGTACAAGCAAGAGTCACCCACAACATGTCCAGGAGCCACTGACATAGAGGAACAAACTAAGGACTGTGCTGTAATACCAATTTTGTCAGGGCTTGGCATGTAGTCTTGAAATAAGAGTCCCTCCCTCTCCCTGACTCAATTTTCTCACCTATAAAATACAAAACAACCCCCCCAATGCTTATTTAGTTACAAGGCAGAATTGATCAGAGGACTAACTAGTTATTTTAGTTAGGGCCCAAACTTCCAGTCTTAACTTTGGTAAGCGTTTATTTCTACACACGAAACTTATTCAGTAAAGTTAACATTATTTAGGGCATATTCAGATATTTCTCATGAAAACAGCTAGGCCAGCAAAGACATCATCATCCCCCAGTTGGAAAGTACAGCCTCCACTGATGAAGAGAATAGTTACCTGAGGACTTCTCATCCACTTTTGGCAAAGCTAGGCCAGTGGAGTTTGCCCAGTTTAAATTGGTAGTCTGAGTTAACTGGTATGCTCTAAACTACTAGCCAATTAGAACAAAACAAATTTCTCTATTTAGTTCAACCCTTCTAAATAGCTGTTTAAGTACTATAAATATTTTAAGAACTATTGAGTATTTGCGCAGTAAAACCAACACAATATAAATTAAATTTTCTTTTATTACTAACACCACAGAATTTTAACAAGCAGACCCTAAGAATTTGCCATCATGTTCACAACTTCTGGCTAAGGAGCCAACCTAAGGAACAATTTTTCTTGTCAGGGAAATAGGTTTCTCTCCTAAAACCACATGAATATTGCTTTCATCCCTAAAATTGCTGATTTACGCAGGCATTGGGTATTACAGCTATTGGTTAGCCATCTGACACCATTATTAATATACTTCATTCTGTCAGTTAATATTTCACTTACTTCATTCTGTGATACCAGCAAATGCACAACAGTATTGAAAAAACTTGAAAAGCAAAGACAGACATGTCTTTGTCAGACATGTCAGACATGCTGAATCCTACAACATTCTTATAGCCTTGTTTACAAACAGTTCAAGTCTAGTACATTAAACCATTCTAGATTAATGTTCTTAATTTTCCACTAAGGAAGAACCATGTGACCTTTAATATTGAAGTGCACTATTATGTATGCATTTCTCTCATGTTCAAAATTTAAATTCTCTTATGTCTGTTAGATAAATTAACATCTTAACTAAACCTTTCAAAACCTTACTTGGTTTCTATTCAGATACTTTTTATTAAAAAAACAAACAAACAAACAACATCCTTTTTAAACACATTCAGCATAACATTCCTCAGCTCTGCAGTGTGTGCAACAACCTGCAGCTGAGGGTGGAGGAAGAAGCAGCTAAATGTAGCAGCATCCTCCACTGACACAGCTAGACAGGAGATCCATCTACAGACAGCTTCTGTTTAACAGAAGCAATATATTACAAAGACAACTAAAGGTGAGTTTGAAAAGCTCAATATTGTAAATTAGTCACTGTTTAGAATTAAGTCTTGGAGCTATTAAAAACTTCAGTGCTCATCCCAATTCCGATCCTTTGATACTCTTGGTATAGACATTGACTTAAGTCAACAAAGGCAGGTTAAAACCACATTAAAAGAGGACAGTGCTGCACACTGCAGACCACATGATTCTCCCTGTACATTACCTGTAGGGGGTCATGAAGGATTGGGCTGACACCTTTTACAGCTTTATTGCTGAACCTCATTTTTCCCTTCCCAGCAGTCAGAGGCACCTGTGCAAATGAAGCTGGTGAGCTGAGTGGAGAATCCTGACTCTGACCATTCAAGAAAGGCAGCAGAGAATAGAGATACTGGCTTCAACAGTTTCTTAAAGAAGGAAAAGAAATAAATGGCCACAAACCTATAAAGATATAATGAAAAACTATCTGAACTATGGTAAGTGTAAGGTTAAGCTCTATACTCTACAGGAAGAGATCCAAACTCTGGACCAAAATACTAAGAATTAGCTTTTCCCTTTACAAATAGAAGCTTTGCTAATTCAAAACAAAAAGGCCAACATGTCACTAGCGGGGAAAATATAATGTCAGGGCTTCGACAGGCAACTTCTGGCTAGTTTTTCTCACAGTGATTAAGACTTCAAGCCCACCACCACCTGTAAAGCAGGCACTGGAAAGGCTGAGGCATCACCTCTACTCCCTTCTGCTGCCTGCTACAGGAGCAGCATCCGGTCATGGGGAGGATGAACAGCTGGGGATAAAACACCAGCCTAAACCACGGAAACAAGATTTGCCAGAGCTCATTTGTTATAACCTTTTGCTTTTGCTAATGGCCATGAGCTGAGGAATATCAGACATCCACAAACTCCTGCTGAAGTTATCTCAGAGCTGTCAGCGGCTCAGGACTGCTCAGAATTAGGGCCTTATTAAAAACATTTCCCTAGTTGTTAAAATTACAGGCACCCCAAAATTGCAGCTCTGTGAGTTACTACGGAAACAAGTGCCACGGCTTTTGAGACTACTAAAACATTTAGCAATTACAGGTGACAGATGTATAAAATAAAGAAAAACTATTAATTACACAGTTATAGTGAYTCCCACAATGAAACTCTACTGATTGCCAAATAAAATAATGAACCAGAATTTAGTCCTACATGTTTTTTACCAGAGTCCCAGGCACTGGCTTTGTGACTCACGTTGCTGTTAGGCTGAGTTGTCAGACACCAACATGGCTGATCTCAAACTGCCAATATTATTACCTTTACTATGGGTAAGTTTTTATTACACTAGGGTAAAACAATTATTCCAGTCTTGCTTTTATCATTAGCTTGGAATTAACACAAGAGTCTGTCAAGAGAAGCATTTTTAGAGTAATTTTTATAAGGGCAACTTATATATCTTTCAGAAGGTAGTGAGCCTTGTTAGTTCTAGTTCACAGAAAATGGGCCATAAAACCCACTGCTATGTACTACTGCTTAGGTGTGCACAGTTGCCTATGTATCCACTAGAAATCTGTCTGTGGAGAGTCTTTTTGTGGCTGCTACTGCTTAATGCCCTTCACCCTTACTTATCACTTTGACAACTAATTGGTACCTTAGCTGACAGTCTCAGCAAAGAAAATAAAGGATGTATTTACCACAAAAACTATATTATCCCTCTACAATTAGAAATGACCAATTCCAGGGCACTGCTAAGAGTACAAAAGCCTTGAGTCTGGGGAAAACAGTGTGACTTCTGACAAAGCTGTAACTGTCTCCTACAGTAACAGAGGGGACAGGGCTGACAAACACACCCTTCTCAGAGTGCTAGATACACTTAATCTCCTGCTCACCCGGGACTTCCTTCTGCTACTCTTCATGTTTTGCAGAACGCACTAAGGCAACAGGATGATACAAGATAAAAGCCCAAACTCAATTTTAATAGGAGTGACGAGGTCCAAACTATCAATTAAGCTGGAATTATCTAGTATAATACTTGCTTGTAGATCTCAAAATAAAGGCAAGTTGTTTTTACAGCGAGTTGAACTTCCTGGCAAACTGCTGGTGGGCTCTGTGCCCTGCATTTCTCTTGTGTTGCAACGAGAGCAACAAAACACAAATTTTCAGCGTAAATATTTAAATCGCAGCGACACCTTATGTAATTAACAGGCACAACCGGCATTAACCACTTTATAACCAAGCACCTTTTGGGTTCTAAGTAGATATATTTTTAAATGCATGTCTCTCTCTCACCCCTAAGCGAGAAGGCAGCTGTGACTTTCAGGAATCGGGGGAAACGGTAACACAAGGCTCTGTGGGGAACAAAGCTGGCGGGGAGGCCCGAGCCCGGCGAAGCGGCCACCACCGCGCACCCGGGGCGGCGGCCCGCGCCGTCGCCATGGCGACGCCCCGGGGGGGGCACACGGCGCCGCGGCCAATCGCGGGCCGGCCCGCCCCTCTTACCAGGTTGCGCGTGCGCACTAAGAAAGCGCCGTGCGGCCTCTTTCCCGAGGCGCGGCGCTTCCGGGGTCGTGACCTTCGCCGCACAAGGCGGGCGGGCGAGCGGCCGGTGAGTGCGGAGCGGGGCCGCCGCCGCGGTGTGCCCTCAGGGAGGGGAGAGGAGAAGCGAGGGCGGCCCGGGATGCCGAGCCGCCAGGGCGGGGGGCAGTCGCGAGGCGCCATCCCGCGCCGCGGCCCCGC
>NW_020448230.1:665516-707346 GCF_003343035.1 Apteryx rowi
GAACGGCCGTTAGCGCTGCGCCCCCCCCACTCCGGCGGCCGGTAGTGCGCGGGGCCGCCCGCGCCGGGCGAGCTGCGGGAAAGGGCCCGGCGAGGCAGGGGGAGGCGCCGGCCCCGCAGCGGTGGGGCGCTCTCGTCGCGCAGCGGTAGCTGCGGTTCTCTGTTTGGCCTGTCACTGCCCTCGGCTGGCACTCACCAAGGACGGTGTTTACTCAAATAATAACCCTTCCCCCCCGTTGTTTTTTTTTTTAATCTGTAGTAAAAATGTCGGCACCAACAATGGAGGAAAGAAAGGCTTGCTGGGGAGCTCGGGATGAGTTCTGGGAATGTTTAGATAAAAATAGTGAAGATGCATCCAAATGTCAGAAGCTAAGATTATWTTTTGAATCTAGATGCCCACAGCAATGGGTGAGTAATGACAGCTCTTTACTGGTCATAATGTACTAAGCCCAAAGCTTGTACTGTATGAAAAGAGCATTTATTTGCAAGTTAACAAAAATGGGCAAATAATTGTCTACGCTGTTAATGATGGTAATCCAGTTTCTTGCATTGCAGAATGTATGCAGTCTTAAACATTCTCATAGATAACTTGATACTCTTGTCAAACTTGATTTGCACACTTTTGGCCTTATTGGGAAACTAAAAGTCCTGAGCAGACCACTAACTGGTCCAGCAACTACAAGAAGTCATGAACAGTATCRTAAAGGGAAAGGAAAATACTCTTCCAGATAAATACACATAGTAGTCTGTATGTTTCTAACATCATTATTAAGATAATTAAAAAGTTCTGAAAAATACTTGGAAACTCTCAAAAGCATATAGAAACTACTATCACTAAAGAAGAATGGCTAATGTGGAAGTGAGGTGACATCCAGGGCTTCAGATGCCATGCAACTATAAGACTCACATCTGACACTTTACTGTCCATAAAAATGCCCTTTCTCATGCAATGTAATTTCACTCTGTACCATCTGCTTACATGCAACTCTTATGTGCTTTAGTTTTCCAAGCCCAAGCTAGATTTTTTTTTTTTAATAGCCATTGCTTCTGAATAACAATTGTGTCAGAGGAGCTGTACAATTCCTATTTGAGATAGTAGACTGAGGTCAGTTAAAAATTGGCATGTTCACAGGGGCTGTTCTTACTTGTATTGCACATATCAATAACTGCAGGCAATGAATGAAGGTCATGTAGTCTGCAAAACTAGAAAAGCTGCTGAATTTATATTACCAGTAACCACTGTTCACAGCAGTATAGATCACTTATGGAAAAACAGCAAAATGATAGGCTAATTTTATTAGATGTCCATGGAAGTAACTGGAGGGCTTTTGACAGGGAACTGAAGTATACTTTCAAAATGGCACTCTTTAGTGTAGAGAAGCAAGGCATTCTTAGGGGTTAGGGTCCAAGTATCCCCGTTACAAAAAGATGGAACCTTATTTAAGTTCAGTGATCAAAAACTGTTTATTTTTCAGTCTTGTTATGATGTATGAAGCCCCTTCCTCTGCTAGTTTCTTTTAAGCAACACAAGCTATTTCTGTTTTTAAACAGGTTAAATACTTTGACAAAAGAAGAGACTATTTAAAGTACAAAAAAAAGCTTGAAATGGAAGGATATCTTCCACCACAAACAACTGGAAAGTCATAGTTACTCTGCTTTCAAAATACATCCAGTGAGAGTAACTTTAAGGAAAGGAGAAGCATGACAAAGTGACAGAAGCTGCTGGAGCTAAAGAACTGATAACCTGATGTCTGTAAAAATGCAGGCTGCTGCTCTTGTTGCAAAGTCTCATGTGTCTGCTGAAAGATGGTCATGGATGGCTTTTTCATGAAGAATGAATCAAAGAAATACAGTGCAGGGCTGTTCACAAACCCACATGTTTGCAGAATTACAATCAAACTGTTTCATGGGAATTAATGAATGATTATATAATCATGTAATGAACATATTCAAAAGAGTAATAAAAGTGCTTTTCAATAGGTGAGTTACCTGTCCTAAACAGAAATGCCCCTCTAGGCCTTGTGAGAACTCTGGTGAGAAGGGGTGGCACTRTAATTTGTACCCATCATTTGCCAAATCTTTGAAAATATTTTAAAATACAGTCTAATTCAGATGTTAACTTCACCCTAAAAGAGCAGAGGTACCAAGACTTAACACATCCTATGTGTACAACAGACTTAAGTTACATACTTTGAATACACTGATCTATAAAAGCAGTTTTTTTATATTAATCATACAGGTCAATTTTGAATAAATATCTGTATTAACACTAGGGCAATTATTTACCATTATTTTCACATTATGGTCTTTTATATAATTCAGTATTCTTAATTGATCTTACTGAAGCAACTCCACTAAAAATATAGATTGATATTTACAGCAGGATTAATAAACTTCACCATGAAGGGCACTTGAACAAGGAAACTTCTTATAACAGAAGTTAATTTGTAAAACTTCATATAATCTACTATATCTAGATGCTGGTGGTATTAAATACTTTACTCGGACTACAAAAAGTCTTGATTGTGGTTATATGAAGACACCAATTTCAAGCATGGTTGTCACAACCAAAGTAAGCACAGTTAAAATCCTATGTTTTGAAGTAAATTGAGTTGAGTGTTGTTCATGGTACTATGTTGATGTTCTAATAGCAGTAAATTACACACCACATGCAATATAAATAATATTTATTACCAATGCAACAGTTATATTTAATGAGGTAAAGTATTAAGGCATTTAAAAATCAGTCTGAACTACAGAGAGTAAAACATGCAGAAGTTCAGTATCCTCATTCACCCTGAGTCATATCTCATCTATTCAAAATCTCATGTTATAGCACCGTAAGAAGCCCCCCAGCTGTACTATAAGGCACGAAACTCTTGGCAGTCATTTTTGTTGTTTTTGTTTGATCACTTGTTGCCTTGTGTACTCCCAAATCAGCAGAGCTCCACTTACATGAACATTAAGTGATCGAATAATACCCTGTTGAGGAATTTCCACACAGACATCCAGGTGATGAATCAGGTTTGCTGGAATTCCTTCATGTTCATTTCTAATAAAGGAGAAACAATAACTTAAGTCTGTGAAAAGAAAGGTATTCCAGAAAAAGGAAGATACAAAAGTCACAACAGCAACCAAGCACCATTTGGAAAATACAGCACCTGCACTCCATATAACTGATGGGAACTTTTTTTCTTTTTTTTTTTTAATTTAAGCAGCATTGTAAATGCTATCCCTCCTTGTAACAAGTTATACATTACTGAAACAAAAACAACAAAAACAAACATAGGAAGTCTGACTAAGCTTTGATACAGCCAGCCAGCTTTTCACCTCAAAAGCCAAATCAAAATTCAAGGAAAGTTGACTTTATCTTAAGTCTGAAACTTAGGGCTAAAAAGTAACAGAACTGCAGGGAGCTTCCTACTACCAAAAGTAAGGTCACTGAAAACTGAAATTGCTGAATTATATTACTAACATAATTACTRGATGCAAAATATTGCTATACAGTATTAACTCCACTTTTTAGAAGAAAGAACAAAGACGTACAGTAATTCCTTAACTTAGGTGCCATGGCCGGGCCACGTACAGGATGTCCTTCACTCAGCAACCTAAAGATACCTTTATACTGTTACTGTCTTTGTCTCTAGGTTTTTAATTCTCTGTCCTGGAAATACACAACAGCTAGGTACTGCTTGCACTACAGGTGGATTAGGCAGTCCAAAGTTTGGGAAGCAAAAATGAAGTAATTATTTCAGCACCGTCTTTTCATGACATTCACGTTTCTACATGGAGAATGTGAGAAAATGGATAGAGCACTCATCTTCACTTCACTCGTCCAGCAACAGCTGAACACCATGCAATAGGTCTTCCTCTCCCCCTTTATTTTGAAACTATCCATATAGCAAAGTAAGTGGCTATAAATGAAACGACGCAGGGCATGAGGCTGTTGGCACAGGAGGGGAGCTCAGCTGCCCACTCTACTTGTGATGTGGTCTTGGTACAAGGGGACCCGACACTGGCCAAAGCATTCAACTGGAAATGTGCTCACTCTGAAGAGGTGGGACATCAGAAGATACAAAAGGTTTCTAGTAATTAAAACTATGTTTTTTAGTTAGAAGAGAACAAAGTAATTACTGAAGTGGGGAAAATCAAATTCTGAAGCAAAGTTAAATACAAAAAAAGTTTGAAAAACAGAGGTACTTATGCCTATTTTGTCCTAAAAGGATAGGCCCTTCCTCCTGATCTCACTCAGTGGTCCAGCAATTTCCAATAGCTTTCTGGCTTGAAGACACTTTCCTCTAGATTCCTTGAAGTTCCTTTGTCGCTTCAGTGGCTTGCCTGGTTATAGGAGCCGATTCATGCTTTTCTTTGACATCCTCCCACAATCTGCTTGTACTGTAAACGCCATACTTGCCGTTTCTTCTCATGCCTTCCTCCTCCTTCATTTTTAAAGTTTCTCCTAGCTACATGTGCTTCTGCTCCTTTTTCCTTCCCCGTTCTCACTGGATAAGCAAGGCAAATAGGCAGCCCTCCTTCCTGCTGTCTACCCACAGCCTTTTGGTAGAACATACAGGTCCCCATATTATTAAAATGAATAGATGATACCTCTGTCACACCTGGAAAACTAGAATCCATACTGCTGCTACCGCCACTCATAAGAAAGGAGTTACTCTGTATAGATCAGTCATGAATTGTGAGGAAGAGAGGAAAGGATCATTCAGGAGCAGAGATCAACATCTCCCATTCCTTACTACAAAAAGCCCAGCTCTTTCCTGTTTTCCCAGTCCTTTCCAGTTCTAATTCCACCTCTGCCAGGGTCACTTGGTTTTCACATGACTAAACTGCTAACTAGTAGAAGGGCTGCTGGATGAATTGAGAGGTAGATTTACCAAAAAAAAAAAAAAAAATTATGTTCTTACCCCAGCAATAATAGTGACTTCTCTGGGAAGCAATATTCTGTAAGATCAAAACTTTTAGCTGTCTGCTCCACACCTATGATAGTGTAGCCTTCTGTTTTTTTCTGCTGTAAATAATCAACAAGCTGAGATGGTTTCACCTGTACATCAAATGGAAAGAGAAATATACAAATATTTAAATACTGCTATTTGTAATCTTCTAAAGTTACTGTAAAAACAATTTACACAGACCCATTTTTAGATTAATACCTTTATCCCCAAATACTGTGTCCATATACATGGCCTACCATTTAAAATTTCAGCAGTAGTGCAAAAGATATCTATATRTAGGTAATGCCAGGAAAATTTATTCCACAAATAAAATGAACTAAGGCACTTCTCTGATTCTGACAGCTACAAGCCTTAATCAACATATCTGAATATAAAAGAATCACTCTTGCATAAGGACAAGATGGTAATTCTTATTTAAGCTGATATCCCTTCCTGAAACAATATAATGGTTAGCCAAAACCGAAGCTGACTTGCCTTACAAGCCTGTTTTACAACTTGTGGTAGCTTGAAGTGAGGAGTTTCTAAGTACTTTCTTTGTCCTTATTTCTAAACTTCCTATTTGTATTAGATGCCAGTTTTGTCATGCAGCAGAAAGTCTGTCATCAGTACAGTGCTGTGCAGAGGTTAGTTATGAAAACTATTAGGTATAAGAACACACATGTGTCTACTGGCATTCTATTTTAGGCAGAATACAATACAGCTATATTGTTCTGAGAACAAATCTTAATATGCTGAAAATAAGCACTGTGTAAAAAATGAACATTTTTGCACTGAATTTTTTCAGGTGACTTGCCAAAGCCAGTCTTGAAAAACAGGTTATAAAATACAGCCATCATTTTTTCTACAGAATGCTAAAGATATAGGTTGAAGCCCTTGTTTTGATAAGCTGGATAACAGGTTCTAAAAGCTTAGCAGAAACTAGCTTCAGGCAAACTCAGTGGTTATCCTCATTAAGTTACTAAAAAGCAGCAGACCAACCAAGATAAACAACTGAAGCATTGTTCAAGTTTTACAAATGAACATTAAATTCCGATGCACAACTATAAAACAGAGTTAGCTCTAACAATGGCAACTCATATAAATCAGTTAATCACAACAATATGAAAATAAAAGTAATTAAGCTGTTTGTTACCAGGTTGACCCAAAGTAACAATTATTCCAAAATACTCAATATTTAACATCAAAGATAACAGTGGGAACATCTGTTAAAAGGTTCATTTTTGTAAGAAGAAAAAAGTAAGACTGAACTACACATCTGATTAACTGAAGTTGCAGAATACACTTTTAAGCTATTAAAGCATGCTTCCATTCACCTCAATAAGGGGGAGCCACTGCTCTGCAGAAACACTAAGATGCTGGAACTGCTTATCTTGTACATAATGAAGACTGCTGACAACCAGTGCAGATGCCCCAAATATTTCACTTGTACGACATAAACCTATTAACAGAAGAATTCAAGTGATTGTTGTATAGAAAATAATATAAACACCAAGCTAGAGGATTTGAGCAAGTGAAAAAGGACAAAATCTGAGAAAAGTCTATCATATTAGCCTTCTGCTTTTAATCAGCAAATTCAGGTGCTTTTTGTATCTGTTCCAAGTCAGACTTTTTCCATAAGTCTTACCAGAAAACAATTTTTTTTGTAGCATATCAGAAAGATAAAAATTTTAAAAGTACTATGCTTGATAATATGCTTCTAGGGTATTACTATAAATTAATATAACAAAGTAATGGATCAGTATACAAGTTTAGGCAGACACACGCACAGCAGCTTTTAAGATCTAAATTCAGTACCAGTTAAATGAAAGGCATTAGAGAATGATACAGTACAGCATTACATTGCAGACAGCACCAGCTTGTGGCCTTATCATTAACAGTTTCACTGTAGTCAGTAGAACTGCGGACAGCAGCAAGCACTATGCCATGGAGTATTTGCAGGATTTGTTATATCACAGCTTGCACAGTATCATGCAGCAATACTTYAAATCAGAAATGGGCACCTTCCTGTCATTGAACAGTCATGAGAAACAGTAGCATGTCTACAAGACTTGGTTTAATTGTTATAGGAAAAAATGCAAGAGCAAATTATTTTCCTTTAACCATATATACAGCTGAAACATTCAACAGTGACAAAGAATCCACATACAGTAAGAAACCAAGCTTGATTCACAGCAAAATTTTGTTTAATTAATGCACACTATGTGTGACTTTTTTTTTTTTAAATTTAACAAGTGAAAAATAAATCTTTCCCTCTTCTGAAATAGATAACATTTCTTTTGGTGAACATTTTTTGTAGAATAATGATCTATTTCTCAATGCGCATTCAACCTTACCTCCTAAATTGGTAGGTTTATCAATAAGTGAAGCCACTACAATCAGTCTGCTGTTTGATTTACCAAGTTTAGCCGCACGATCTTGAAATACCAGTTCCAGGTCTAAACTAGGAGTACTATTTTTCCAGGGTATGATCTTCTTCTGAACATCTGTCCATTCTGTCTGGCTATCCGTTTCAACCAAATTTGAACCTATGAAAATAAGTATTAGTCATCTGGATATGCAAGTGGTAATCAACTTAYTGCTTCAGTAAAGAAAAGTATTCGAATGATATTACTGTAAACAGTCATCTGCTGTCATTTTATAGCACATACTCTGCTCTCCTAGATACAAGACTCCTTTAGCACAATAGCACAAGGATCATGTTCATGCAGAGATCAGATTTAATACAGAAATATACAGCTACTACCAAATACAAATAATTTCATTTTAATATCTATTAGCTATATTTTACCCATGTCTTGCTGAGACCAGTCACTTGGTTTTAGATCAAGAAGTTCAGTTCGAGAATGATACCACTGAAACGTTGCTGGCAAAGGAATGTCAGTGAATCTGTCAAATTTACAGAGTGAGATCCATTCATCTTCAGCAAGTTCTGAAAGGCGTGGAAGAGTGTAAAATATTGTCTGAAATGTAATACAGTGTTATTAGCAAAGTATCACTAAAGTAAGCAAGACAGATATAAAATTACCCAGAGGTTAATTTACTATTGCACCTCTTATCTGTCATGCTGTTTTTATACTTTTTTCTTGTCACAAGATATAATTTACTAATATATCTTTCAAATATTCACCACTTTATGTATAGTACTATTATCCCAAACTTTCATAATACTGTTCTCTAATGAGACATTCTTTAAGGATTTGAATTTATCTCAAAATCTGCAATACTGAAGAATTACTTGTATACTTTTCAGCACAATAGTTCTGTCAAAATGCATCATGCATGACACACTCAAGAGTTTTGGTACACCCTTATAAACTTGTAGCAGATAATGTTGATTGATTTAATGTCAAGAGGAATATGGTCAAAGCATTAAAATCCAACTCAGCACTACCAGTACAACTAACCACAACCAGTCAAGGGGGAAGATGCATACACCGAGGGAAAGGCTGAGTAAGATGAAAAGTTTAAAACCCAGACTTTGTGGTTATCCTTTTGAGATGCACCCTAAATACATTTAAATACTTAACAAATACTAACTCTGCTTTTTCTTTCTCCTCTTCAGGATTTTCATTTCCAAATTTTATCGAGTTGTCTCCAGCACATTTAATTGTTCACCAAAATAGTTCACAGAATGTAGGTTTTCAAATAAATAAATAAAATTCCTTCTCTGAGAAAAGACATTGTTTGTGCCAGAACACGTGCACCCCTTTTCACGTTCATGTTTCTCTTCTATTTTCAGTCTAATTTCTATTTCTATCTCTTATTTTTATCTGCACCCTTTTTTTCGTCTCAGTGCTTATTCAGCTTTCAGTTATTTAAGACATGGCAAAAGGTGTAGCTGAAAAACGTTATAGAAGTTATATACCTGTACTCAGTTCACATTAAACAACAGTTCAGTCAAGCAACCTCAAATCAGTTAGAAAGGCAGATGTCTTCAAATCCTAACAAACGATGTGATAACCTAGATGCACTTGAGTTATTAGAAGTAACTTACCAAGCCACACATAAAATTAATAGATTAACCCATATCTGCCTCTCCCACATAGATGGGCATATTCACCACACACACCTTTTTTCAATTGACTTAACTTTTTAGCACAATCTTAACTAGAGAATTAAGCTTCAGTCTTAGTCCAAATCCATTACATTTTTGTGAAGCCATTCTTCAGTGTTTTAAATGAATAATAGTTGATCATTATTCATCCTACATAGGAACATATAAAGAAAGTTAAAGATACAGCTGAAAATAACATTGATCGGTATCTTTTGAACTTGCCTCTAGACTGTAATCCCTAAGTGGATGAAACGTTGCAAAGAAGAAGTGATCTTGGATTCGCTGCCAGTTCCTTCTAGCATTTCTGTAATTCCAAAAGTTAATGCAGGATGTAACAAAAATGCAACATACTGGATTTTTGTAATTGTCAAATTATAATAAGGCAATCTGATTTTATTTACTGTACACTATATGGGAAAAAAGATTACTTTAATAACTGGGGACATTTTAAAGACACAGCATTCAGGAAGTAAGTTTTATTCATGTTTCAATTAAGTCCCATAACACATCTCCAAATTCTGTTACTAGGAGAAATAAATTTGGCAGGAAAGGGGGTCCCATCTAGCCCCTCAAAGAAACTGAGTATTAGGCTATGATTCAAGTGACCGATTTTAAGCTATTAAAGCCCACTATTAAAAAAAAAAAGTCTCCTCCTCAGCAGCTTGTCTCTATCCCATATCTTGACAAACCAATTTGTGTGACTAAGCAGTGAACTAGATCAGGGTAGACTTTCTTTTTGCCTGGTAATTTTCCAGAAAAGACCAATCTGTCAGTAGCAGTCCCTGTTAATATTAGCTTACAACATTTGTCAGAAATTGTAAATAATTTTAAATAACTCATAATAGGCCTAACAAAGGATTGTAACACATAAATAGTACAAAGAATTTACTTGTTACATTCCAAAATAATTAAGCAGAAAAGCATTTATGTAAACCTAATTTAATTATCACTCAAATTATTTTCCTAATTAGTTTATTTTTCTTATGCAAAGGTTATTTGAAAAGTATTAATACTTAAAACATTTCACATTTTAACATTTGACATTTTACTGGTATCAGGAATTTTGGAATAATGATTCACATTTCTTCAAAACCCGCTGGATAAAAAGACAGAGCATATCTGACTGTCAGTTTTTTACCCTCCTCCTAAACTATGATACTGTTCAAACATGCCTGCATTTTTCCTGTTGTGCTTTCAGACTGTAATGCTACAGCAGAGATTCTGCCATACTTCTGAATAGGAATCAAAGTGAAAAATCTTTTAAGAAAAGTAATGCATAATTGAGAAGTCATTGATGTTTTTCTTTACAAAGCTAAAAAGTGAAAATCTTCTGAAAAATAAAGTGTTAGATAAAATATTATGAGTATTTTGTAAACATATACTAACAAGCTACTCTCAATTAGACACAGAACAAATTAATATTTGTTTGTTTTTTCAGTTTCTGAGAACAAAGCTTGAAGCATGATGAAACTCTCTTTCCCAAGAGACTAAGCTCATCTTCCTCATACCCCTGACAGCTGCAACAACATAACCCATTCATATTCTCAGACAGTTATCATAAATAACTTTCTCTTGTGAAGCAAATTAAATGAAGCTCAGAACAGAAGATGGCTTCCAGCACTTCATTTTCTTTGCTGATGATTAAGACTTCAATTTCCAAGTATTATTTCTTTTTAAATGAAACAAATAAAACCACAGAAATTATCAAGTGTTATTTTATAAGATTAAACTTACTGCAAATGGCTCAGAAAAACAATCTTAAGCTGGAAGTCATAAGAATGTTACTAACCCTGCGCCATGCATGTTTTCTACTTGTTGAAGGCTAGATTCAATAACTGGTGTCAGAGCTTCAAATTCTTCCACATGCAACATTTTGCACATACCCCAGATTTTTTTAAGGGCAATTAATGCATAAAGTCGAACACTGAAATTGTGGTTGAAACACCACTGTAGAACAACTATGAGGGCTTTCTTCAAAGCTGGTTTCTAAAAAATAAAAAAAGAAGATTCTCTCATTTATATTACGTCTTAGTGTATTATTTGGTAGTACAAAAGGAAGAGTGGCCCAAGATACAACTGCTTCTCAGAAAATAGCCTTTCAGAAAGTCCAAAGCTTTGACAGTATTTATGTGCATATAAGGCCTCAGAACATGGCCTTCATTTCCTTCATTCAATATTTAGCTCACAAGTGCATGGAGCTACAAGCTCCACTCGTGCTGTTTTGAAAATTTATTAATTTGCTTTAAAATCTAGTGTTCTGCATACATGGAAACCTTTACTTACTTCTGATTTTCTACCACTTAGGAAGCTGGTCTTGCAAATTATGCAAGCAATCACCAAAAATAACAGAAGTGCCTGGATTGCCATGGATCTGTAGCAGTTGGCTCCACATAGTATCTGAGAGTATTTTATCCTCTATTTTGAGAATTAGTTTAAAAAAAAGGGGGGGGCAGGGCCTTCTGAATAAAACATTCTAAATTTAATGTGGAGTAGTTATTTTCAAAGAACCCCATATCTGAGTGCTCTTACTTTATAATAAGATTACCCTTTTCCAGGTTATCCGGGTACAATTTCATGGGGATTAAATAAGTAACGTAAACAAGGGGGGAAAAAAAGAGCATCCACATGTTCAGTTATACTGGAATAGCTCTTCTGGAAAAACACATGTGCAATCAGGCCCTATATATTCAAAACATCTGCCATTTACAAAATTTTCAGTAAGTCAAATACGATACAGAGGTGATGGGAAAAGTTAGTGTTTTCCATATCAAGAGAGACAGAGTATCTTTGTAAGAAGACGTAAGTATTAAAAAGGCTCTGAAGACTAGACTGCAAAAAGGATTTTTATTTCAAAAATCCACATAAAGTCCAACTGAATAAAAAACATTTTTAGTCAAACTTACCTTCTCAGAGGTATTTTGAATAATGATGTCAAAGTGTGATAACACTGATAAAAATGTGCAGATGCTTGTTTTAAGCTTTTCTTCATCCTAAAGTAAAAGGGAATATGACGAACAAGAAATAAATATATCTAAAATGCTTTTTATACTCCATAAACTTTCACAGTGTATTATGCAGATTCAATACCTGTATGTTTATATCAATACTTACCAAAAACTATGGTGTTTCCACAGCAAAACTTACTAAAATACCAAGTTCTTATAGTACAAGATCACATTTTTCCCTAACACATTATTTGCTTTTTACTGACACAGTAATCAGAATGAAGTACACAACCRTGCAAATGAGTTAAAATTCAATCCAAAGTTAACAAATTTTCTTCCACTCCCCCCCCCAAAAAAACCAAAAAAACCTCAAACCAAAGAAACAAAGACACCTTCCCCCCACAACCGCAAACAAGCAAGATGGGAAAATCTCATTTATTATCCTATTCACTCAACTTTCCTGCAAGAATTCTGTAAAAGACAGCTTAAGGAATTTTGTGCTTATGCTGCACCCAAACTGAACAGGAACTTATTTCCTACACTTCCATTCTAGTACTTTTTATATTGTATTAAATTATCTCATTAAAAAAATCCCGCTGAAATGAACATGGGAAGAATGTTTCCTAAATATTTGTCAAATTCAGATTAGTGAGAACAACTAGATCATACTGTCACAAGATTTAAACCAAAGAGAATTTTTAGATTAATTTGATCTTCTACATATCAAAGGACATTGAACACCATTGTTTTATTACAATTCAGATAAATGTAAGTTATTGGGCACAAGTACACCTTCCAAAAGTATGTTCTCTCAACCATTGACCTTCACTGTTAAAAATCTGTACTATGTGTAATTTAAATTTGTCTGACTTTACCTTTCAGCCACTGGTTTGTATACATCTTTCTCTGCTTACTGAGCTTTTTTCAGCAAAGAAAATTTTTATATATTGTAATCGTATCAGAGACTGAGTCTCTCACAGCAAGGCTTTTCTTCAATCCTTTGAAAAGAATCTCCAAAATTTTTTAATGTTCTCACATTTCCATATGCTTATAAAAACTAGAAAATAGCCCAGGAGTCTTACCAATATTCTGTATTGAAGGAAACAGTTTCCACACTCCTGTTTATAGGTAGTTTTTATTAATCCTTTTTGCCACAGCATTACGCTGGATGTTAAAGTTCAGGTGAGTTTTTCCAGTGTGACCCTGAAAGTCCTTTTCAGAGTCAGCTTTTCAGGATAGATTCTGAAAGGGACCTGTATTCCTTTTCCCTAAATCTACAGGCTTTCTGCTTCCTATGTTAGAGCACTGTGTTTGAATGGGCTCACTGTGATTCAGTGCATTTATCAGCATGAAGTCTCTGCAACTCAGATGGTTCCTCAACTAAGAGTAACAGCTGCAACTCCTCCAGCATTTGGAAGGAACCCTGAAACACTATGAAGTTATATCCTTTATAGCACTTTTCATCAATTCAGATAGGCCTTGCAAGCCCTTTTTGTGCACTTAAATTATAAATTGTACTAAAAAGGACAGATTTTTCCCATGTGCAGAAAACAAAATAGAACATGCATCACTAGCAAGGAAAGATATCTCATAGGGCAGTTTTAAATATCCGTCACGGGTTTGGGGCAAAAAAATATATATATACACAAGTTTTTTTTATTCTTGTCCCACTGTTTAGCTTTCAAAAATAACTACAGTAGCAACTAGGCTATCAGATAAGCAAGAAGGCAGCTACAATTCACTATTATGGGTAGTTAGAAGCCGCAGAGGCACCACTGTAAGTATTCCTGTATACTGAAGGAGATGCAAGCACATGCATATTTCCTACTCAGCCCAAATGAACAATGCTACCTAAGAAATTCAAACTCATGAATATAGACTACGTATATCTACAGTTCAAGTCTTATGGATAATTACTTGGAGAAGAATCCAAGACATTAAAAAAAATGCTAATACATCAGAGATCTCACTTAACTGTTAGAGGAGTTTTTGGCACCATATTCAAAATTTGCCTCCAGTTTTGAAAATGCATTACAAAACACAATGAAAATAATGCTGGGAAGACAACCTATAACTTTTTTTGTTCAAATTGCTCTTTAAGTGAACACTGAAGTTCTTACTTACATAGCAAAAGCAATCCCAGAATTTATTAAGAAAGTAGGGGTATTTATGTAGACTCAAGATGATAATCCATTCTATGAAGTATTTCACAGACGCCTGGTTGTTAACAAATCCAGCCTGAAAAACCTTGTTAAGGGTTTCACACAAAAAATTCTGAGAAAACAAAATTAGATAATCATTTAGCATATTGTTACAAAGTTATTTCAATGAAGAAAAGTAAAATCTAAAAAAATATCCTCGCCTTTACAGCGATATTAGAAGTATCTTTTAATACTCAAACCAAAACATTTTACAGTCATCTAATTTCTGTATTATACATATTAATCAGTGCAGGTTATACTTTTGGGCATGTATTTACACAGCGTGTAAAAAGTGTGTAAAGGCAGCTGGGATCAGACAGCAAAATGCTACAGAAGTGTTACTACAGCATAGGAAAGTTAAACAAAGCACACATTAGAAACAGGGAGCGTATGGTTTTCTATTTGTCATATGTTAAGAACTGAGGAAATGAAGATTTGTTTTTTTTTTAAAATAACTCTTCACAAAGCATATTTAACATCATTTTAACTGACAGAGAAAGACTCCTGATAAAGAATGCCTGAACTTACAGATATGCTGCTACAGTACAAATATAGCGCCATTAAGGAAAAAGGCAGGTCACCACAACGTCTCCATAGGAGACTGAATACAGCACCTGCCTAATGCTAAATTTTCACTGACAGTTTGAATGTAGTGTCAAGAGAACACTACATTCTTCATGACTTTATGACAGTTTATCAAACCTTTCAAATTTTTTTTTATGAATAAACATCAGGTGAAACTAAAATTTCTTAATTTTCTGAATGTTCATATAGTAGCAGCATCTTTACTAAATGAAAAGCTTTAAATCAGGTAGTCAGTATGGAGTCTTAGCAAGCCTCAACAGAAAAGTTGGTCTCCTATAATTCACAAATCAAAGAATCAGTTTTCAGTGACCTCTAGAAATGTATCTTGTTCTTACAGTCTAAAGTCACACAAACTTCCATATGCAACTACAGAGATCAAATGTCTTTTATACCCTAATATATTTCATATATTCAGTTTCCATGACAAAAAAAAAAAGTATTCTAGTATGTAGATTTCTTTAAGAATTCAGAAAAAAGTGCAATACCTGGTCAAGCTTTGGAAGAAGAACTAGAAGTGTCTGCCATATCCGATTTTTAATTCTATGCTGTAAAGAGTTTGCATAATAACGTGTTCGAGATCTGGATACCAGTTCATCCTAAAAAGAAATTCAAAGCTTTATTACCTATCCCTCACAACCTTTAAAACTGAAGAATTGGAAATATAATATACTGTACTGAGAATGCAGCATCTACTGCATAGCCGGTATCGGTATTACATATTATTTTAAGTTAGGCAAAATACATAAGTTCATTCATGTATTTAGAATTAAATTTTGAAGTTTGCCCATGAGAAGTGCTGAATGTTGGCAAAATATACAATTCTGCTTAATATTTTTACTTAATATAAGAGCACAGAAACATTAGGTATTGAGTAACAGAGCAGAAAGTTGAAGAATTTACTCAAGAGCACAGCACCTACTCTATATGAACAGTTAAACATAATAATGCTATATAAATTGGAGTATGAATCTGTCAAGCGGTATTAAAGACACAAGCTGTCATTTAGTAACATAAAACAAGTACTAAAGATCCTAAGTGAAGAGATGAGTATACAAATGAATACATTTCTACTTTAACATCTACATATAAAACGCAGGTTTAGCACTGATACTGGTATGCATTACATCTGCTTGTTATTGCAGCTCTAGTTGGAGACAGCAACTAATATTGTGCAATAAAGAGAAGCCTATATGAAAGAAAATAGATGACACAAATGACCTTTAAAAAGATTTGAAATTCATGTTCTTAATTAACTTTAGATTCTTTCCCTACATACTCTGTTTTGGCCTCCAAACTATATGACAGACAAAACTATTTCCTTGATTTAAAAAAAAAAAATTTTTTTAATTGTTGATACAAGTCCCATATTAATACTAAAATGCAAAGACATTTTATTTTTGCATGTTTAATCTTCATATTTAAGACAGGAAATCCACTTTAAAGCTTAGGCAACTTTTTCCACTTGATAATCTTACAACACAACTAACATCCATTCTTCTCTAATAGGCAGTTGGCAGGAGTGACTGAATAAAGAACTGCTCGTCCCTTGTTATTGGGATAGAACCAGAATGCTATCCTACCAGAATAATTTCTGGGCATGGGTGATATTCTAGCTGCAGCTGTATTAATTTACCACTACTTTTATGCTAGTGCCAATGCATAAGCAGCTATAGTTTAAATGAAAATCAGACCCTGACCTTCTTTTGCTAAGCTCATTTATAAGGTCTTCCACAGAGAAGACCTTCAATAGCTCTCTTGATTYAAAAGGTACTTTGCAAGTGTTGAAGTGAAATTCAATGTTTCTAATAGCCTAAATGCATTTTTTTCTGCAATTTGGATAATGTGCAGTAAAGTTGGAACATCCACTAAACACAGAGGAAACAAATCTGAAACAAACAATTCTTACCCCTTCACTTTTACCAAATTAACTCCTGTTTCATGTTAAAAAAAGTGTTTTACTGGGCAAATCTAGACAGGCTATATAAACAACTGTAAATACATCCTTTCAACTGCAAATATTTTGTATTTCAATAGCTATATTAACATTACATTTATATACCAAAAGAAATAAAGTTTACTTTATCAAGTAGTTTGATGACAATGTCTTCCATAAACATCTTATGCAAGATATTCGATCCATCCAACAAGCAAAGAAATTTAATAGCACAAACTCGCACATAGTGATCATCTCTGTTTGTACTGTAAAATATTAATACAAAAAAGTCAAACTCTCCTTATTCAGACATAAAGATAAATCCTAAATTATTAAAAAAAAAAAAAAAAAACCACAAACTTCATCTTAAACATGCATGTGATGTTCTCATGCTGACAAAGACTGACCCACAGAAGAGGTCAAAGGCCATCTTTAAGACTGATACATTTTGTGTTTTGGCAGTTTAAATATTATTAAACACACAAGAGAAAGCCTGAATTCTGAAATGCACTATAAACACCATGTAAATACTTTGGGAAATCTAGAAAATGTAATTGCAATGCACAGCAAACATAGTAAGCCTCCCCTCTGTCATAAAGGACTGAGTAGTTTTATGGTCACCAAGCTGAGTAGTGAGAGAATATGACAACACCCACAATCAGAAATTTAACATTTGTCCACCATTGTTCATGAAGAAAACTAGTGCGCTCCAGATAACTTTCCACTGTTTCTATCCAGAGGTCTTCAATAGCATCTGACTGCTTAAAATACTTTTCAACAGAGATAGCTGTATCATAAAAAGTTTTGGTAAGTACTGTGCATATAATCTTAAAGCAATTTATTTATGCTGACAGACCTTTGGTCAAATATTCCAGTCCAAAATATTTGATTCATATTAGTTTGACAAAAAAGTTATTCAGGGACATCTGAAATAATTAATGCAAAGAGCAGAATTAATTGCATTACAGGTAACCAAGTATCACATAGCTGCAGGCTGTCACAACCAGACATATGGAAGCCAAGAAGCTCTTGGGAGAAAATACAGAAGTACTGAACTAGCAGTAGATCTTTAGAAGCTCAGGTTTTAGCAAATACTAATGCTTCCCAAAAATGCTACATTGGAACTGTTTCTCAGTTTTTGCTCCATTGAGAGTCAAGCTGCAAAAGAGATGAGTTTTCCAGGAGSAAGCATATTCTATTCAAATTCCCTGTTTCAAACTGGAAGCAGTTTCCAAAACTAAAATGGCTTACAACCAATGCTAAAGTATGGCCACATTAATTAAAGCGTAAGTTTCTTACTGTCTTGTCTACAATGATGAGATACATATCAACACACAGAACGATAATATCTGGATCTTGAAAAGCATTACTTTTATGAGGTGAAATAATGAGAAAGTAGTTATTTCAGTCCTATTCAGGTTAACAAATGGGATGAATTTTCTTGAAAATACTTAGCATTTTTCTGCATCTTGTATTTGATTTCTGAATGTAACGTGACGTATTTGCCTTTTACAAATATTTAAGGTAATGAATATACTTTTAAGAAACTGTCTGCAAAAAATAGCATCATTCCTATTCCAACCTCAGCAGTAATGAGGACTCTACTCGGACTAAAYGTAAGATGTATCCTCAAAACGATTACCTTTCTGTAACAACATTTGCTGCACATTTTTCTCCAAGATTTTCTATGAAGGCATGCACATCCTGAATAAGTCTTCTCAGATGAAAGAAGAAAAATAAATTAGCAGAATAGCATATGAAAACTGTTTTTAATTACCTCAAAACTTGAAACTAAGAAAACAGAAAATTATAACAAATATAATCAAGCATTCAGATCTGATGAAATAAGACTTTTTTTTTTTTTTACCTTTGATCTCTCCTGAACACAGTTCCAAAGACACAAGCCTCTGTGATAAGCTCACAGTAATTTCCAGCATTTAAGAAAGTATTTTTGAAAGCACTTCTGTCATCAAAAGTGGAAAATATCCAAGATCGACAACAATGACTAATGACTATATTGAAGACTCCAGTCCTTGTAGTGGACATATCTATGAGCTTGAAAATTATCTGAAAAGAAGAATAAAAAAGGTTCAAAATTTAGTTTCCAAAATAGCTTCCAAAAATGCAGGAATTAAAAAAAACACTGCAATATTATTCTAATATAGTAGGCCTGATTCCCTTCTTCATCCAAGATTTGCTTAGATTAATAATGCCTTGAATCTACCTACAATTCCCTGATTATGTGGGCAGGTGAATGGGAAACAATCAGCCTGCTGCATGCTTATGTTAACAGATGACAGAACAAATCTTTACATATATAGCTGTAACACATGCTTTTAATATGAACCTCCTGACAACTGGAACAAATGTATCCAGGCTTACTTCAGTGAGTACACAAGTCTGGTGCTTCTATCAATCCTTACCAGGTTAGTAGAAAACAATGTTTCTAACATTAAACAAAACTTCTTCCATATGTAGCTATATCACTAATTCTTCTTAATGACAGCTACCTCCATGTTCAGGTTGAAGTTCGCAATTTAGTTAAAGTGTAAAAGTGTCTCTGTACCATTTCCTTAATCATCTTGTTTTTTGGGGGTGGGGGGGGGTGGAAGAGACATATTTAAAATATTTGATCTTGATATTTACATCTTCTCCAAAAAGAAAAAAAACAAAACAAAACAAGAAGAGAAGAGAAGAGGCCGAAGAATTTTCCTTTCCCCCTCCCCCCATTATGCTAAGTGCAAAGGCAAACTTCAGTTCCATAGGAAATTTTTTCTAAGTTGAAAGCATTTGGATGAGAAGGGGGAAGATTCAGAATGAAGACAGTTCAGGAGTGTTTTTCATAAATTTGTTATAAACAACATCAATTATAGCTACTCATGAGAATGTTTTTTTTCAGAAAGTGCAAAGGCTCTTACAGGATAAATCTTCTCTTCCCCCTCCTGAATGATACTTTTTTGATAGAGTGAAACTTCTTTAACTGCAACCCTGTGTTTATAGAGAATGCTGTTCTGAATTATTAAGGATTAAAATGYCCATGAAGAGGTTAAATTGAAATATTGGAATGCACTCTGAAGCACTTTCTGCACAAAACAGTAAGAATATATATATATATTTTTTTTTAAGTGCAAAGAGAGGCATTGTAACTTTCCTTTAATGCCGAAATTAAACTATTCCGTTTCATCCGAGAAGCAGCAGCATGACATTTACAATACATTTCAAAAAAACTGGAATGCTTTTTAATTGTTTCATTACACAGTAAAAATTCAACACATACAAAAAGAATTTAAGTTCTAGCACAATTAACATTTGCACACATCACAAGAAAAAGGAGAAAAGAAGCAGAAGAAATGAAGCCCAAAAACACAGTGCTCTGGGCACTTCTGTGGAAGCCCTTCCATATTTTATCATAGCAATATTCCCTTTTTATGGCTCACAAAAACCCCTATATTCCACTCCCTCTGGCTAACATTAAAAAGCCAAAGTGCACTGTGGTAGACAAGCTTTTAAAATTGTATTTCTGTAGCAAATCAGTATCAGGCAGATCCATTTTTTCTGTCTCTTTAGCTAAAACTAGCCACTGCACAAGGGGTCAATGGCAAAAGAGACTGCCAAAGAGTGGGATAAGAATATACATAAGTAGACACCTGCTTAGGAACTTTATCTTCATTTTCTTATGAAGGGGCAGAAGGAGGCTCGACCAGATGCCCTTTGTTGAACACAGAAGACCTTCATTACCTCCTTGATGCCTGTTGCCATGGTATGTCCCACTGCAGACAATGGGATAGCTGTCATAGAGACTCAAGACTCTCAACATTGGCAGAATACACCTTACATAAATATGTCTGAAATACTAACACTAAAATTAAAACAGTAGTTCTAAATATTTAAATGAATTTTAAGATCAATGAAAAATAAAAAACTAACTACAGCTCATCAGTTACCACAACACTGAGCATGTAATTGCCAGTTACAGATATTCATTAAAAGAGAAAGCTAGGAGATTTCTAGGACTTAAGAGATTCTTTACCTAGTATTATCATCTTTGAATACAAATCTTATTTTGGCTTGGGTCCACACTGAGACTATGAACGCTCAGTTTTATCTGTTGTCTAAAATAGATGACAGTAACATTTGTCTGCAGCAAGTTTTCCAAAAAGATCAAACAGAAAATAAAAGGGTATTATCTTTTAAGATAATTAAGGCTCATATGGACATATTACAGCAATTTTTAATTGACAGGAAGTGCCTATTTTTCTATATTTTAATAAAAATCATTTTCGGGTGTTTGAGCTGAAAATAAAGCTTATATATTTTCTATTATTTACAGTACAAGTCTGACGCCAGGATAGGACAGGAGTGACTTCAAGGCAAAACCATGACGCATTATAGGATAATTTCTGAGCTAAGCGCAAAGCAGCACACGACAGTAATTCTATGCATACGTATATATTGGTAACTACTTTATAATGTATTACTGCTCAGGTAAAGTCTCACAGTCATTGTGGACTGTTCTGTGCAAAAAACTACTTGGTGCCCGGGGAAAAAAGCAACTGAAAAAAGCAAAAAACATGCAAAATTCTTTAGAAAAGTTATGGTTAAGTGTCTTTCCTGTGAATAAAGCCACGCTGCACCAATTTCTGATTACTGAATACAGTTTTAGTGACTCAAAATGAAAAAAAAGAACTACATGATATATGTGAGGACTTACGGAGTACAAAATATTACATACATCTCTCAAAAAACAGTAAAAAAAATGCATCTTTTGTCTTCCAGAACATGAAGCTGGTTCTACCACAAAGTATTGAAGTGAACTATGATGTTTCCTACACCCAGGGCCCCCTCAAAAAAAAAAAAAAACCTGCCAAGTATTTTCATAAAGACTAAACTATTAGAAAAAGGCATACTTTTTTCAAACAATTAACASTTTGGGACAGCTCAGGTGGCAAATCGTGGACAAAATTCCAGAGTAACTGCATAATGTAAATATAAAACAATAGCAAAAAACCTGTATTAACCAGACTAAAACCTCCCAATTTTTTTTTGGAGTCACAAGATACAGAATAGTCTAAAAATCAAAAGGAAGAGTACTTTTAATTTCCTGTGTTACAAGAACAAAGAGATAAGGACTTTCATTTGTAAGCCTTTACTCTGAAGCTGCTCAAGTCAGCAGTCATCAAAAGCTAATGATAATTTGGAGATATACAACTGGTATTTTATTTGTATTGCAGAGCAAACAGTTGAAAGAGATCTGCTATTACCATAACCAGGAGACTCAGAAAAAGGTGACTGAATGAGCATAAAAGTTTCACAAATCTTTTTACTTTCTCACAGAATACAATTTATGCAGTATTTTTGCTTAAAGTTCAAATTTGTTTATCCTCAATCTAACGTTCAGATTTTTTGTTCTTAACACTCTCAAACTACTACCTTTTAGGAAATGAAAAATTCACCACAATACCTGAAAGGAAAATAAAAAGTAAAATATATTTTTAAGATCCAAATGATAAAAATTTATGTCCATTTCCCCAAAAAAGAATTCTCAAACTCACCTCTTTTATTTTGGCATATGCTTGACCCTTCGCACTTGCAGCAACAGCTAGAACCTCAGTAGCAAAGATGAACTGAACAAAAGCTTTTAGATTAGACCAAAATATTAGCTGTGTATTGCTCAAAGAGGATATAATTTTCCAAGCCAAATCAAATGCTTCTATGCAGAGAGACTCTGCTGAGTCCAGAAGCTGAAAACAAAGAGAAGCGTTACATTTAAGGGGAAGAAAAAAAAAGAAAAAAAAAAAGAAAAGAAAAACTATTAAGATCTTGCAGTGTTTTATCTCTTACCTTGGGAACAAGGACTTTCATGGAGTCAAACACAGGTAAGACGTGGTCTGAAGGAAGAATAGTCAGGGCTTCTAATGCAGCTTGTAGAATTTTTGTTAACCTTTCGACTGTGGACGATGACAATTCCAAAAGTTTGTCTTCCAACACTGGCTCAGCAGTATGAAATTTAGTTAAAATGAAACGAAGGCAAATCCACTGGTCGTGAACATAGCGTGCAACTATCTTCCCCCATCCTTGAGATGTTGGTTCTTCACATAAGCTGCAAGAAAAATATTGTTCTTAAATACGTAATATATGAATGTCATATTTATTTAAATTATCACGTACATACCTAGTCTACTAGGGAACAACTGAACTGTACAAACTCACTACATTTCTTCAAGATGGTAAAATTTACACAGGTTCAAGGGGAGTCTGGACAAGGTCATGGAAGAAAAGTCTACCAAAGATTTTTAAAAACAGAAAAATCAGCTCTGGACTCACGTAGTCTCATGAGCCATAAACTAGTAGGAGAGCATTTCATGGAAACATCACTGTATGCTTGCCTTGTTTACATATTCTTCCCCAGGTATTTTCTGTGGCTTGCACAGCAAATACCTTACCTTCCTCAAGGCTTGCTCTGGGCTTCTCTCCCTCCCCCAGTAGTAAAAAATTTCCCCTTCAACTGACTTTTGTACAACACCCAAAGCCATAGCATGTACAGACACTGAAGCTGGTATAAGTATCAGTAGCTTTCAAAGCTAGTTCAGGCTACCTAGCACTAGAAGCTACATAGCTTCATAGTAGTAGACAACTGAGCTACAGAACCTTAGGTCTGACCTGTTATGGCTGCTTTTATGTTCTAAAACCTGAATCTGAAGACATAAAAGCAATTCAATGAATGCTTTGTGTTCAGAACTCTTCATTTTTACCTTGGCAAAAATTACCAAAGAAAAGAACAGGAAAAACAGCATCTTAATCACTGTTCTACTCTAATAGGATTTATTCTGAAGAACTACTCAAGCTATAGCACTGACATACCTACTTTTTTCTTCAACATAAGATGGTTTCTTTAATACTTGATTATACTGAGAAAAGGAAATAAATTTCTTCAGGGCATCCACAGAAGGCAGAGATTCAAGGTGCACTTCAGGCTTCTGATTCATAACCTCACAAACTACTGTCAGTGAGGCCATGCTAGCTACTTTTTTAATTTGTTCTTTAAGCTTCGGCTCCTAATAAAATCAAATCAAAAGATGAACAATGAAACATACACCAATTTCTTCGAATATAACGTGAATRACCTATCGATACATTCAGTAATCCTCCCATTTAATCACCCGATATATCATAAGGTAGCAACTCTGCATCATCCTACCTCCTTATTTTCTTATCCTATGCATAATGAAACTTTGCTTAGCTGGGTCAATGCAATCAACCACAAGTTGGAAATGCTGAAGAAAATAAGTATACACCTTGCAAATTACAGTCACCTACTCATCAAGTGCAGGAGCCTAGCTTGACTATGACAGAACACTTCTATCTTACCAGCTAGACATTTATATATTGCTGGATAGCAGTCAGAAAGAAAAATGGGTCCCTGTAGTTAAAACCCAACGCAAGCACACAGATAAAATATGCAATACCACGTGCTAACTGCTCCAAGATGCTAGAAGGCCAGGACATCCACTATGATTATTTTGTGTAATAAACACATATGTTCAAAAGGCATGAAAAAAAGTTTTAAGAAAATAAATATTACTACTACTAATGATAAATCTGTCAGCATATAGTTTCTTAGCAGTACTAAAAGCTCAATATTATTTGGAATATCTTCAAAGTACTTTTTTTTTTTTTAAATAATCTTAAACTGAAGATGTAGTGTATGTGCAACTGAAGAAATTCTCATGACAGTATAATTCCCACCGAATTCAAAAGAAGCTGGAAGAGGCCCCCAGTGAACACTAAGACTGAACTGAAAAATCTTTACTTAGAAACCACTGGAAAAAAGTAAGTACATAATTCACACAGCCATCAGAGAAAAAATTTTAAGTCTTGCTCTTTTTTCCTTAGAAAAGTAAACCTAACAAATCAAGTACTTACAACAATCTTTTTTCTGTATTATTTACTGTTCTTGATGAATAATTCAACCCAGAGAATACCAAAAATTATACTGCACAACAAACTTTGTCTCCTTTTTATATAAGACATATATATTCAAAAGGTAAAGAAACATAAATCTATTTCAGATATACTATACTAATACATACAACCATGGGACAATGAACACAACCACATGAAAAGCCAAAGCAATGCGGGGTTCTTGAATTTCTTTTTATGTGTATGCTCGAGTTTGGAAATTTGATAGTTCATTAAGACACACCAAAGGGTGTTTTCAGCCAGTTACAATTTTTCTAGGTAGGATTGGTTCATATCTGAAGAAAAGGCTTTTGAGTACACATAGTCCATTACCACAAGTAAAGCTTTACTTCAGTTATATAGACTTTTAAAAAAGCTAATATAAAAAAGTACTAAAAATACAAGCTTTAAATACACTGCAAGTATTTCACATTAACATTACGCTGCTGACTAATTACACAATGTATACAATGTATATGGGAATATACAATGTATATGGGAATTTATTTTTTTTTAACATTCATACATATATGCATCCATCTTTCTCTCTCTCTCTCTGTATAAAAGCAGTTAATCTTTACATTACTGTTGTAAATGTATTAAATTACCTCTTCACAGTTTGTCTTCTGAAGATTACGAATAGAAGCATTTGTCAGGGAAAAAATGAAATTCTTGATAGATGGTACCTTTTTCCAGCTGACTTGCAAGCACAAATTCACTACCTCCGGAATTAAAGCTAAGTATAAGTCACAACGATCCAGATCCCCAACCTAAAAATGCAGAAACAAGGGTAAATTGAAGCATTAAGAACAGAAGACTTAAGCTGAAAAGAGAGAAAAGTAATAATAATAATGACAGCAGAAGGAAAAGAACAACAACAGTCACTGCAGTTGAACATCCTTTTTTGTAAGGTTGTTAAAAAACAAACAAACAAACAACACCCCACACCTAAAAGAAAGCCAAACTTTTCTTCTCAGCTTTTAGGATCCCCTCTAGTTCAGGGCTTTGGAGTAGGCTTTAGTAGAGACAAGTCTGGAATTCTGGAAGAAATCTCCACTTCTTTTAATTCATAAATTTACTTCCCTTACTGGGCTCAAAGGAATGACAGGAAAAAACACATAAGCTGCCTGAATACCAGAATCGGTGTCAAAAGCTAATCCAGTTATCAGAACATATCACAGCTCTGCAACCCCTACAGACATATCTTGTATAAGGGTGTGTCTTGCACCTCCTCTTCAACTGGATTTTCTCTCATGCCTGTATCTTGCAAGTTTTACGTCTTTTTATTTTTACTCTCCCATTCTCTTGTATTTGCCACTTCTCTCCACATCATAATTCCACACCTGTATGAAGCCATTCACTCATGGAGCCACATGCAGGAAGAATTTCTGCCTTATTTTTGAGAGGGAACACCTCCTTTTTTGCTGAAAGTGTTCTTACTGTGCCCATTCAAAAAAGTTTCTATGGAAATTTATTTTCTAGGTATCTAAATATTTGATTTGAAAATTTCTAAAAGCACTGGTAAATGAAATTAATAAGCAAAACCACAACAAAGTAAGTCTTTTAATAAATACTTACAGTACTTAACTCATTTGTAGTAAGCCGCCGGAGAACAAATTCAAGAATACTCTCCACAGGCGTCATTAAAGATTTCCAGATAAAGATTAATACCCCATCTGTGTGGAAAGAAAAATAAATGTATAGACATATGGAAATGCACTTTGTTAGAGAGCTGTATTACATCATGTGGACTTAATTGAGTCACAATGTCAACGTTATACAGTAATAGGTACTCAAATACCTAAAAATACCTTAAAAACCAGCTCTGTACTCTTTAGCAGTATAAAACATAGGGCCAAAAGAATCAAACTGATTATATCCTTTCCTCTGCTTTATCACAAATTAACAAATTAAAAAAAAAAATCAAAGTATAATTTTCCAATTTTTAGCACACACTTTCATCCTACTTCCACCCCTTCCCACAAAAAAACCCCCCACCCTTAGTCATGAACTTACTCTTGAATAAAAAACAAAGTTTCCATATTCAGCAATTAACTGTATGCAAGAAAAACATAGCCATCTATTCTAATATACATGTAACTGAAAAATAGGTTTTGTTTTTCATTGTTGAAAGGTAGTTCAACTTTGGGTAGAGACTAATCTTGTATGACTTCAGTCTAAAATAACTTTGTCTTAAAATTACAAGCAAGAACACAAGGTTATAATGGAAAATGTWACACTTCTGCTAAGAAAAGGCTAAGCTACAAGATACAATGCCTGTGCATAGGGCTTCGCAAACAAAAGGACGCAAGTATATAACAAGTGTGAAATAGGTCACTCTGCTTAAATGTACTTAGCCACAAACACACTTCAATCTATACTTCAGGGGTGACGTCTAGCTGGCACTGAAAGCCAAAGAGGTAACACATCAATACCAAAACAGAGTTAAATTCCTCTATGTGCCCATCTTGTTCTAAAACATCAGGCATTAGGACACAGAGCGTATACCAAAGAACAAATAACAGTATCTAACTGATATTATTTGCTAAGAAACACGAAACTATAACACAGTTGCAGTATTTAGGAGAATTACCTGGAGGATACATCTGCTGATTTTTTTTTTTACTTGACCTCAAGTTACACTTAATACAAAGATTATTATTTTTAGGATACAGAAGACCTTAAAAAGCAAGAAATAATGAACATATACAGATTTTCAACTTCTGGAATTGTGCTTACTTTCAATTTTCCCAGTTAAAATGGTACATTGTGCTACATTTCTTGCATACCTAATTTGAACAGTTTAGTTTAATCTATGTCAGATTATCACATTTCATACTGTAATTTCTTCTAAAAATGACTTGAGTCTCAAACCACTAAGCAGTATTCTGCAATTAAAACTCAGAAATTCTTCACTAAATGTAAGACAGAACAAAATCCAATTCACAAAGTGTCTAATGCTATAAAAAATAAGTTAGCAAAACAAAACCCACTTAAAATAGCGAAGTCTAACAACAGTACAGACAGGAAGGTCTCCAGAAAAATGCTGTTGCTTTATATCACCATTATGGTATTCTTACATAAAGCATTCACCAATTGTTAGTACTTTTGTTTCACAAGCTAAAAAGATTACTTTCTTCTTCGCTCTCATTTTATCATTTCCCATTTGACAGATAGGACTTATCACTGCCTTTTTAATCAACGTGGCAAGAAAACATTTGTATTTCACAGCATTATTATTATTTTATCATGATCAAGATGGTCAATTCACAGCTCAGGAAACAAGATTTATTACTTGGCTCTCCTGTGCAGAAGGGAGAGGCATGAAAAGACTGTAGGAAATAAACAAGTATGACTTTTCTTTTCTAAAATTATCTCAACATGAAAGGATATAACAGTTACAAGTCCAATTCTGAAAGCCTCCTGAAAGACTCTGCTGCTGATGAGCTGAATAGAGTACCTACATGGGCGTTCAAAAGGACAAAGGCATTGTGTTGTTCAGCACTACAGCACCTTAAGAATTCTAGCAGCAGAACTTAAAATGCTAAATTAGGCATCAGAATTCTCAAAACAAAAGGGATTGATTATGTCTACCTCAGCAAGCAGTGTGGCACTTAAGGAAATGATTTATAGAGTAAAATACTTGGTACTAAAAACCTAACATGTACTCGATATGCATTTTGGAGGGTTCTGCTTCAGGCTTGCTCTGGTCCAGTACTGTGGACTGAATGTGCACTAGCAGTTGGAGCACGTCTTTCAATTTTGTTTCACCTGAAATGAATCTACTTTTGCATTCAGAGATCATCCCACAATATAAACTGTAACAGCCTGCATAACAAGTGCTCAGCATTTCAGCCAAACAGCTAAAACTCAAGGGTGTATGTGTTTGTGTAAAGCATTTCTAAAAATGAGTTTAGGCACTTGCCTCAAGACTGCATTTAGACATCTTAATGAAACTGGGATGCAGTACGTGAAATCATCTTCTTCATTTAACAGCCTAGATCTCTGGCCCCTACCCCGTAACTACTTTTGTATTTCATGTATTAAAACCACTGGACTGAGAAAAACTCAAAAATAATCCGGGAACCAAATGCCAAGATTACTCTTCTTCCAGTTGAGCATCCCCATCATGAGAATTATGTTGCCATTTTCACTTGCTCTCATGAAAAATTCATAAATCTAATCTGGCTACAAATTGACCAAGTTTCAACAGAAAAAATAGTGAGGACTCTGTAGCTTTTGTTCAGACACTCCTGAAAGAGCTACAAGTTGAGGCAGTCAATCTGTGGGGGGCCAAAACTCCTGGACAGTCAGATCAACAGTCTTGTGCTTAAGTGGGCACCTCTTTGCTTTTAGCCAAGGTCAAACTAAATCAAGTAAGCTAAGCATGCCCATTAGAATCATGCCTAATATCCTGAAAGGACCTGAGGAAGCCTGTATACTGCAGTCTAAACAGCGTTAGTTGAGAAACAAGTATCTAGGAGTCAACTCAGAAAAGAGTACGTGTAGCACGATTGCTTTATGTACTAAGGAAAGGTTTTGTCAGAACCTGATGTAACTAAGCAAGTTAGATAGGGTTTTTGTACTACTTTCTTTTTGAAGCCTCTAAATGATTTACTGAACCTGTACCTCGGCAAAGAATGGGCCTGTAATTATTTGTAGTTTGGTCCCATTCTCCAAATTCTGACTAACTGCAAATCTAATTCTAATGGATGATGACTGCTTTCTTAAGATGCGCTCCACAATCTGAATTCCCACACCTTGGGACACCTTCAAAAGGGCCCCCATATGATTGGGCCCACAGTTTAATTTCATAAAAGCTATGCCAGATTGTCAACTTTTACATTCATTACTTCTAGGCTAGTATTAATTTAACAATATAGCCTTAAAACAGTAAATACCTTGGTTTTAAGTTAGACTAAATAATTAATTAATATAAGACACAGTATACTGAAGATATCACTAACCATCTTGTGGATTGGAACATTTTAACGAACGAGTCTGCAATAACTTCAACAGAAGCTGTAGGCTTTTATCTGTTTTCAGTGTCGGTATGTAAGCATTACTGCCAAGTTTCATCAAGACATCCAGAAGAGGGTTCAAGAAAGCCTTTAGTTCAATCCATTCTATGTTGCTTTTTCCACTATACAAAAACAAAAGTTAACAGAAAGTCTTCTTCTGAGTATCTACCTTAAGTGCTGAAGTCACTTATGGAAATAGGACACAGGTTTCCAAGTCACTTAAATATCTTTAGAAATGCTATCCAGTAAGTTTGCAGCCAGTTAGACAAGCTCTAAGTAACTATCAGGCTAACCCAAAGTCTCCTGAAATAAACGGATTGACACRAGTAGGCTTTTATCGGACCCTGGGAAAGGAGGCAGAGGGGAGTTGAGAAAAAAGAAAGAGTTGTAAAATAAGATATTTATACTTACCTGTATTTATTCCTCATCTCCTCCACATCTGCAGCCAACAGAATCATTGTTGCAACAAGCTTAGCTTCAAACCAGTCAGGCATAAAGCAATTTTCTCCTGATTAAAGATATTTTAAGGTTTCCACAGCATTTAAAAATATCTGCATATTAATTTTTAAGCTTTTGTTTTATAGCTTAATAAACAATAATTAGTATGATAACAACTAATGTTAACATTAATATTACTGCCAAATTTTGGCATTCTTTTATCCAAATACAAGCTAAACAAAGGCATTTTCGCTATGCCTTGTAAAAGGTGATCCTACTGGTCACTACATTGAAATCAATTTTTGGCAGTGTGTTGGATTATGTAGTAGCAGACTCGATAGACTTCACTTTCACTTTTTGAAATACAGCAGGATATTCAAATGAAGTTAAACAAGAACATAAATCTGTTGCGCGTCTTCAGAAACATCAGCTGTAATTTTAACCAGCTAAAAGTTATATAAAGAACTACAACTGTTCTGTAAAAGGAAATAAAACATGAACTTAAACTGAAGTTTCTCTCTTCGTTGATCTTTTATACAGGAACACAGGGTTGGGGGGGTTGTTTTTTTTGGTTTGGTTTGGTTTTTTTTGGAGTGATATGCTTTTAGCTTTGGCAATTTAGAAAGCAAAACTGTGAAGACACAGCACAAAGCAGCTGGACTTGGCAGGTATATATATATATTTTTTCCAAATGACTGCTTACAAACTAAGATGTATATCAAACTACACTTACAAATTAAGATACCTATCAAACTAGAAAGTTACAAAYATCATTTTTAAAAAGTGAAATACATAGAAGATGTTTGCCTGCATCTGCAATCTGTATCTGCAATTCCATGGCAAAGGACTAAACACACTTTTCAGGAAGGAGAGAAGACTTGCCAAAATTTCTAACACTCAATTTACCTTGAAATACCAATAAACAAAAATATGCTTACAACATTTCTGACCATAAGACAATCAGGTTAAGTTTTTTGGGCCGCATGATCTTCTGAAGCTATTTATCATCAGCAAATTCTGACCTAGTTTTTATATCTTCTATAGGTATATATTAAAAAATGTTCCTTTTTTGATATTTGACTTTTGGTATTACAACACAATATATAAATTGCCAAGTTTGCAGTATTTAAATAGCAAATAATTGAGCACTACACAAGTTAGAAAGCATCCAAACACAGACAACATGACATTTCTCTTCTGAAAGAAAATGATAAACTGAAGTTATAGTCATCTAAAATGTGGCAGTGAAGAAAAAAGTCCTTTCAGAATTTATGAATCAAGGATAGTACAAATTAGGTAGAATTTAAACAGGTAAAATGTAAACATTACCTCTTCTAAAAACCAAAGGATTTTCATAATTAAAAATTTTTTTTTTAAACACATTTAAGAGGTGAGTATTAATAAACATTTAACTTACTTTCAGATACTGGTGTCTTAAGGTACTCTCCCACAAGACTGCGTACATATAAACACAGTGATGACATCTCTTTACACTCAAAATCACATTTTACAGACTTTCTGAAGAATCTGTCATTCACTTGCAGCCAACTGCAAAGCTAAATTAAAACCAGTATGTTACTATTTAAACATATCTGCCAGCTCTGTAGTGACAGAACTTTACCAACGTAAGAGCAGTACACTAAAGCACCATCAGATATAAAAGGTTTTAATCAACAAAGCCACACTTTGACAGGTGTGACAGTCACTTGAGCTACCTTGAGGCCTAACACACTACTTCCTCTAATACAGAAAAAGGTTCTTCCAGAGAGTAATTCAGAGTACCTAAAAAAGGAGATTATTGGTACCAACATAAGGAAAAAAAAACAATTCTTACAAATAAGCAAGATTGGTAAAAACCCAATCATCTCAAATGGGACTTCTATGGCCAAGTACTACCTAATGAGAGCTGCACTTTTTTTTTTTTTTTTTTTTTTTATCTGCTAAAATCAACTGAATAGGATAATGTGTACAACATTCTTAACAAGAGGACATTATGCAAAATCATTTTATCATAAATTCAATAAATAAAATCAAATTCAGTTCAATAAAATCAAAAATCATTTATCATAAATTGCTGTGACTCAAAGCTATGGCTACTTATTCAGTTGATTCTAGTACATCCTCTATGTGAAGATTTCTTCTTTGACACTTTATCGCACCATTGTGCATCTTTGAAATACACAGGATATACATCCTCCGGAAATTTAAAATTCACAGTCTCACTTTACATACTATGCATGTTTTTTTCTTGGAGATTACTCTGTTATTCCTGCCAGTGCTAGGTTCATCCAAACAACATGCAAATCAGAGGCAGCTCTTATACAAAATTTTGGCCTATATATTGGCCCATTCAGAGACTATCAGGATCCACATTATCTCAGATAGTACATTCAAAAATAAGAGAAAGGGAAAATACGCACAGTACTAGCAGAGTATCATTCTAAAGATTAATTAAACTTACAAAATATTGTTCTTTTCCATCAAACGGAATTTTACAAAAGACAGTTGAGGGGAAGAGGGGAGAAGCAGAGAAAAAAGTAGCCATAAAGAAGAGAATATATATAATATACAGAAATAACTGTCTGTAGAATCTGATGACAAGAGCAGCTTCATCTGAGGATGTTACATCTACCTTGTATTCTTAATAAAAGTAGAGAGAGAAGCCCAAGTCGTGGCTCTGTGGATTCCATAAGATGCCCTGCTTCACACTCTCTCCATGAAGTTACCAACGATCTAGAGGAGTGAGCATGGATCCCTAATGGGAAAGATTACAGATACTAGTACAGGCTTACCAAATACTGATTTTAGTTCCTACAATAACAGCAAAGGAGGCAGAAGATGAAGACTGTGATAAACACATTGAAGTCTCTTAAAGGACCAGTATTCAGGGACCAAAAGTCTGAGTAAGAACTGATTCTGATTTGCATTTGAATATGGTTACACCCAACAGCTGCAATGCTGACATGGACTCTGGGAAACATGACAAACTGATGCATACAAGCACTGAAAGAATACATTCCAGCACTTGCACCGCTCAAAAATCTAAAAGAAACTCTACCTCAAAAAAGCTTTCTCTTCTGCAAAATTAAGAATCTCTGCAAGAAGACAGGAAAAGCCAAATTCCCGCTCCCCCCCCTTACCTTCACCCACTGTGGTGGTGCAACTTAGAATTCTTCTGCTTTGAATCTGCTGAATAACTTGTTGAGGGTTAACATTAACCCCTCTGTTACATTAAAAAACACAGCTTCCAAGGGAAATATTTAATACCATTAGGACTCCACATCCAGAAATTCCAGAATGCACCAGCGCAAAAGTAGCTAACTATTTAAATATTAAATTAGCAATAACAAATCCTGCATTTGTACAGGTATTAGAAGATATCCGATGAACATAAAACAAGCTTCAGCTCTCACCTCCATCCATAACATAGTATCCCTCCTGAGGGACTCCTCCGGTCTAAGGGACATAAGAAAGCTTGCAACGTCTGGGAGGGACACTTTCTCCTAAAGAAATTGATCAAGATACAATAGTTGCCAAAACAATATACAACTGATAACATCTAAATGAGGACTAGAGATGTTTGCTTTCATCTGCCAAAGGTTCAGAAAGAAGAAATTGACCTTTTCCTTTCCATGACACAGGTTCATTTTTAGCATCTTAGGTACCAATCTACCTTATCAAGGAACATAAATCAATTTTTTGAAGTATTAAACCTAATCTCAACACTGATACACACTGAAAGTTAAAGAACCACTGAAAGAATAGTGCTATYCATTGATGACATCTTTTAAATGAAGGTTCATAGCTAACAACCTCAGTCACTAATAAGTCTTATTTCTGTATTTCCAACAGGAAAACCTGCTCAGACATGTTTATAACCAGAGGACATAACATGGAAGCCAATAATCGAAGGGGAATGCTGACCGTCTACTCATTTGAGAAAAAAGTATGTGTAAGACAACTAAAACAAATACTTTGACTACTGAACAACTAAGTTCTTACTATTTCAACATTAACTATAGTTTCACCATTCTGCTATTGTAAGTACTTCTATTCTCTTAGGTACTTCAAAATCCTGCTGAAACTCAAGTTTATGCAATGCATATCATGATAGAATATTGTTACGTAAGTAGTGCATAGAAACCCTACACCAAAATATAAATGAATAAATGAAAAAGGAAAGGAAAAATACATTTTAAAGAAATCAGAGTTAACACAAGCTTACTACATACTTACATAGTACAAACATTTGTGTCCTTTAAGTAGTCACTAACAAAATTACTAATCCAGCAAAATCAGCTGTTCCATGTTCTATTTAGCAAAAAATTTTTATACACCATTTAACCTGCAAAAGTGTTAGTATATCCTTATTACACTAGGAAGAAAAACTCACCACATCCGTCAAATGCATAGCTGTTTGAAGAAGATAGCATTGAGCAGCTCCCCGCAACAAAATCTGATGTGTAATCATAGTACACTGTAGGACATCTCTGCAAACAGACAAGTATGCACCATAGAAAATATACATTAAAGAAGTTCAACCATTTTCATATATTTGATAGCTATTTTCAACATATTAGATTGTATCTATTAAACATATTCCACAAAGAGTAACACATCCTCTGCCCTAAAGAGCATACAATCCAAAACCAAGACTATTTCTAAATTTATTCTCAAAAACTGAAATTCAAACTTGGATAAGGATATACCTGACAAGATCAAAAACATGGAAAAAAAAATCCACAAGTAAAAATCTCTATGTTCACATGGCTAGTAGTGTAAATGATAATTTAATACTTGCATTTCCATCTCTCACAAATATAGAAATATGTATGCCAACAAATTCTCACTCTAGCACACAACCGAAAAACTCTAGATGTTCTTTTATCAGCAGAAAAGTGTATCTGACTGTTAACCATTGTTTTCTTTTCATAAGTTATTTTTCTCCAATATCCCTTAGACCACTAGAAAATATTATTTCAAAGTTCAAATTTGATTAAACTGGAATAATTACTGATTTTTATTACCTGTTGAAATGAAAGCTGACACTTAGGAAATATTGTGGGTACTACTGAAAACATGCATGCCTAGAACTTTTGTCTAGCTTTTTATTTACTGGTCCCTCAAGTTTTGATTTTGACCTCAGCTGCSATTAACAAGATTTTAATATACTTAAAAAAGAACAAAAACAAAGATTAACACATAACAGGAAGTATGGAAGACCAGTGAAAAATGATGCCAAAAAAAGAAGTGATGACAAATGAGTGAAATGCAAAACACACATTTTCAAGTCATGCAGCGATAAACACAGTTGTTAAACTGTTTTCTTTTGTGCACTAGACATAAAAAGGGGGAGAGAACCTTCCATTGTCACAGGTAACCACCACTTCCTCCCAGAAGTAATGAGCATGGATTAAATCCTGGCTTTCTAGATGTTCAGTACCTTTCCCTGTAAGTAGTATATAACAACCTGATGCAGTAAGCATTTTACCTTAGAGCATGAAGTCCGTCAGTGCCCAGTATTTTACATGCAGGGATATATGCCAGTGCCATAGAAAGAAACAAAATGGGAACAGCACACCAATGCCTACTTGCCATCTTCTGAATAAACTTTAACAGGAAACTACCTTAAAAATAAAAGTAAACAGAAAATAAACATTTACAACTGCAACATGAAGTACCACTGTGTAACAAGCTTGTAGTATCACAGAAATACTTTAGCTGATTAGCTTGTTTCAGCATAAACTTCTGCTTTCATACCAGGAAGTCAGGTGTGATTTCTTGTTCTCCAATGCATTTAAATGACAAGGACGCCAGCAAGAGATTGTTATGATGCAGTCACGCTGCACATTTAGGATCATTTCTGCATTGCTCAGGCTAAAAGTGCAAGACCAGCCTTTAACTAGGAAAGCTCACCAATTGTTATCTGACTTACAGCTTAAGGGAAAAATAAAATATACTATAGTTTAAAACCTCATAAATAGGTATTTAATTATGCTATAGTATATTTTATTATGCAAGTATTATAATGTTACACAGTACCATTAATTTATTGTGCAGTAACATGTAACAGGGAAGAGTCTAGCTTTTATGGCCAGCCAGATAAATTCTAAATAAAAGCTATAAAGATACCTTCTATCTTCAAGTATATTTCAACTGTATTCCAGCAGCTGAACTTTTCAGAAAARGTTGCTTTGTTTTATTTTATTTTTTAAGTTTTCGTTATGGAACAACAAATTAGCAAAATGTCAAGATGAAAGGAGGGAGTTTGGGGATTACATTTTGATGAAAAAAAAAATTTCCTAAAAAATGAGGTAACTCTCTAAACATATTCATTTTTGTCCCTTCTGCCTACCTCCTTTTCTGTCCCCATCACACCTCTCTTCCCTCTTCCCCTTTCCCTAGTCCCTTCTTGTTCCATGCAGACTTAGCAAAACTCTTCTCCTGAAAATAGCTCCAATACATTTTTACTTTTGGTTCAAAACTGAACTGGGAAAGAGAATTTTACAAACAGCAAAAGAAACTAAAAACCTCAAGTGTGGCAGGTGCATTTTAGAGACAAGAGCTCTGACTTTGCAGTAAGAGACTCAGAGCTAGAGAAATGGCTCAGTCCTCTGGTTCTGATTCTGAAACATGAGTAGAAACTCAATTGGCAAAATAAGGCCACCAGTCCCACTTCAATCTATGAAAACTAAATGAAAGACAACAGAATAATTTTCCCAATTACTTTAAAAAAAAAAAAAAGTATACTCAAAAGAGAAGTTTGTCAGTAAAGCTATCATGTTTTGAAAGATAACATGATGAGGAGATAGCCAGAAATAAAAACAATTTTGACGCTGGTGATCTGCACTCTTYCTCATTTTCAATAATGGATTTTAACTCTGATTATTTTGAGCATTAGGCAACACTTTCCTTAAGCTGCTTCTCAGTGTCTGTGATGGTGGAACAAAGTACATGGGGATTCCACCAGACTTGACCAGTTTACTGTATGCTGGCATGGCCAGAGTACGCCTTGATAGGCACCGCAGCTACAATTCAAAGAAGCAGTCTCCCAGTCTCTCAGAGTTACCGATCACAGACTCTCCATTTTGTAATGAAAAAAAAAATAAAAATAAAAAATGCATGCCTAGGGACACAATAAATAAATCTGACATCTRTGGCATTACAAACACATAAGGTGTGCTTCATACCAGAATCTGCACCTGTAGATACAATATATGGATAGTGCTAGCTCTACCCTAATTTCATCTCATCAGACCAAATGTTAGATTCTAGTCTGTCAAAAGTTGCTCCTCTCCTTCAGCCTACACTACCACCAAAATTTGGAGGACATCTCAGAAATCTTACTGCACCCACCATCACAACAGAAGAATCCTTATTCAACTTCTGCTTCAGCACTTGGACTGGCTCTTTTGATGCCTAGAGGTTATGACCAAAAAAGTGTGGCAGATAGACTGGCTCATACCACAGTGATCAACATTGGAAAATCAGAATAATTCTAAAGATTTTACATACCACAGTATGCAAAATACCACAGCACTGACAAATAAATAAAAAGAATCTGAAAATACTGTTCATCTTCACTGTCTTCCCCCCTAACCCCTGCCAAGTCTGCCTCAGTTTCTCCTAAAAMAGTTTGGTAGTTTAATACTGCAGCATCCCCCAAAGCCTCTGAAAAATTCTCTATTCTCTGAGAACTCCACTGCCACAAGGACAAGAATTACTCCTTTTCCTCAAATAATGTAGGAAAATAGTGGTAAATGCTTACATGAGATATGGAAAATGGATCCATGGTTTCTATTTGATTTATTAAAAAAAAAAAAAAAGAAAAAAACCAGAAACATCAAATTGAAACATACCTTTTTCTTCATCTGGAAGGAGCATGAGATAAGTGGCCAAGAACTTCTGCAACCTCAATCCTAAAGGAGGACAGGCTCCCATTAACTGGCCTGGTGTCCTGTTGGGTTTTAAAACATCAAATACACAACTGGTATGTTAACAGCTTCAACTAGGATTGCCCCTAAACAAAAACAAAGCGTGGTTCAGTGGTTAATTCACTCCAGAGACTGCTCCAATAGGCCATACAGATGGAGTGCATCAGGTTGCTTCCTTCACTTAGGCCAGTTTTCCAACAGCATCCAACAAACACAGGGAGGATTGAGAAGGTCACAACAGTAAGCATCTCCCTGACCACCTACAAGGATGCGGTGTGGCATCATCACACTAAGGCATTCAAGTACAGCCTCAAGCAAGGCTGCCCACTATCAAGAGTATTGTATGTTGAGCCCACAGTAAGAAACTGCACTGCCAGTTAAACTTGATGCTGGGCACTCAGAGCATGCCAGAGGTCTCCGGGTGAGTAGGTTACAAAGGCCTGTGCAACAAGATAATTTCTCCAAGTGATATGCAGTGTGGATGTGACTAGTCTGACTGGGGGAGCAGTGAAGACAAATTACCTATACAAGTGTGCCAAAAAGCAAGGATTTCTCTCTGAAACAGATTATAAAGTCAGTATAAACAAAACTATTGATCAGCACAAGAAGTTTTAACTAAAGATTCAAGAAACATTCCACAAGACAGACAGATATAACCTACATTATATTTGAAGTCTCAGAACTCTAACTATTAAGGATTAGAGTGGGACAGTCATGAGATACTACATTAACTGTAACAACTTCGCATATTCTTGGTATACCCAAACATGTACCTCTCCCCTGCTTTCAGATATATCCCAACACATGTTTCATCAGGAATAGAGATGACAGAAGACTATGAAGCACTGATCCAACACAATTCTGACAGACACCTCCAAATAAAGCCCACCAAACACTCAGAACTTCTAACTTTCTAGAAGTGTATGCCCATGTAAATAATACTGCAGCCAGCTAATTCTGAGATGATAAATGCATAACTGCAGCAGGTGCCCAAACAGAAAAAGTCACGCTTGTCCTGCCRTGTTCAGAAGAAACAACCTATTTTGATTATGCTTTATACAGATAGCCAGAACCACCAAATGCAAATTGTGTACCAGTTTAGCAAGTGACAGTCACAAACCCTTTTTCCTCCAGAAGTGCATAAATAGTGTGAACTTTTCTAGCTGCCTCCCCAACAAGGCCAGCCAATCAAGGCTATACCAGCACTGTTCTGAACTCAGTTTCAGTTTGCTAGCTGTAACCCAAGCCATAGCATCTGGGTACTCAGCACTTGACTCCCCATTCTCAGTAGTTCCCACGCAATGGACAAAGGACTGAATGCCATCAGTACAATGAATGCATAGCAACCTGCAACTCCTCAAACTTTTGTTTGTTCTTAGTGTATTTACAGCAAGGGAGGCTATTGTCAGCTTGTGACCTCAAATAGTTTCCTGGGGAAAAGCATTCATTCCCCAGAAAATCATGCACTATGGGAAAAATTCTCCTATCAATTATGAATTTGCAACAATTAGAACAGCCCATTCTTCCTTTGTGGCAAGAAAAAGAGAACATAAAAAAAAATACTTCACTAAATTATAATTATTCTCTTATCATATCTCATTTTGTTTCCAGATAAATATTTTAACTTCAGGTGTAAATGGGACCTTGAGGCATCCCTATGTTGCTATTGCTACGATGAAATTCAACCCATTTCATCTTACTCATAGCCACCCACCTTTCCTAAGAAATTCTTTTCCTATGAGGGAATTTAGCAAACAACATTTGTATATTAATGTGTCTTCCTTTATACAAGATTTTACCAACATACTCATATCAGTATTATTAGAATACATTTCCAATAATATATTTAATAATCAATATCTTACCTGCTATAAAGAAAACTTTCTGAGAGGGCATCCATTAATGGTCCGATAACAAACTGATAAAAGAAAACAAGAACAACAGCTAAATACACTTTCAAAAGGAATTGCTATATAGAGGCCAACTAGAATTATTTCACCTGTCCTTAAAAGGACAGAAGGAGTCAGAAATTAGAGAACACCCTCACCAGCAGTAGCGGAAGAAGCAGCCAAAGTACAAGGAACAGAAGAGAAGTGGGAGCAGGAGAATAAACAAGCAAAACATTTTTCTCGTTAGGTACATTTCACAGAGCATTATGAAAGGCACAGGCAAATAAGAAATGATTATAGAAAATGGATGGGGGAACTGATGACACTCAGCATAAAAAGAAAAAAAGATATTTAAACATGAAATAGGAGAAAGACTACAGCCCAACACTGTTAGAAGGATTCTGGAATTTTTTTTTTATACACAGTGCGTGTGAGTAGAGGTGTGCGTATGCACAGAGGTGTGTGTGCATGCACATAGGTGTGGGTGTGCAGGTGTGTGTGGGTGTGCAATATATGTATTTATTTATTTTAAGGTTGACTGGATTTCAAGTCAGCTATCAAGAGGCTGACTTAATTTGTAGAAAGCAGAAATGTTAGCTTTTGAGGACAAGGGTCCTTCTATGAAAGAGAGAAGGAAGAAATAATAGTGTAACACAGACCACTCCTTACTAAGGTGTAGGCTGGTTGGGGAGATAACCTACACGCAATGCTAATAAAAACTAGCTTAAACCTACAGTATTTCATTCCAAATGTAAAATCTATATGTAAAATATGTAATATACTGATAATACTACAGAGATATTCAAACCTCCTCACAAGTAGATTTAAAAATGGATCTTCAAAATCTCTCCTTGAGTAGGAGACACTGTGCACAAACCTAAGGTCTGTTGAATAAGTTTACCCAAGACTCTGCTCAATGAAGACAATCAACAGTTCTGGAGAGGTTCAGAGCTCCAGAAGTCTGAAGCATCAACGTTCCCTGCCCCTACCTCCGCTTCGAGATTTTCATTTCTGATAAGAAATGTCAATAAACTGGGTGCTAGCTTCAATTAGAGAGCATTAGTTTGAAACATGGGGGATAAATGACTGCACTTTTCCCACTAGGGTGGCTGTTTTTCAAGTAATTTTATATTTGACACCACTTACAAATATTGCTATCACTTGTACAGCTAAATATGAGGGCATTTTTATAGAATTTGTCTAATTTCAACACTATTGAGGTAATAATGTAATAGATAACACAAGCTAATACATGTTTTTTCTGGCAAGTAACAGGGAAGGCACCCTTACCTCCAAAAACTCAAGTGAATTTGGAAGATGCTTTGTTTCATAAAGCTCCAGAAAATGAAGAATGCCTTCCTTTGTCAATGTTTTATTCTCGCTCTCAAACATTCTTTTATAGATGCACATGTGCCAAGATGGGTGAAACAACCAACAACCTGTTACACAAGCAAATTCTTCTAAACCGATATAGAAACAACAGTGACACATTAGCACACTCGTTTATGCAACAGTACACTTTAAGGAAATATCAAACTAACACACAAGTTACTGACACCCTAGTTAACATGGCAGCGCACAACACATTTCAGAACAATGACTATAGTTATTTGATTTATAAAAATACCCTAATAGATCTCCAATGCAACAAATATTTATTTACATGGTTTTTAAAAGTTATTCTCTGATTTTAGTAGTTACAACTTAAAACTACTAACAAATATGAAAAATGTGTCCTCTTCTGCAACTGTCTTTGTCCCAAGAATGTCACCTGCAACACTCAGTTAATCATCTTTCCACTTTACAAATCTGTGAATTTTAATTCCTAAAAACTTGTACTACCTAATTAGATGCACTCCATTTTGCTCTATAAAAGATCGTATTACATCCTTCACTGTGCTGTCT
>NW_020448230.1:707435-709759 GCF_003343035.1 Apteryx rowi
ACAGAGTTGTCCAGGTAACTTGGCTCAGAAGACCTAGCCCAGGAATCTCTGGCTTCGTTTGCTTTCACATTAATTTAAGTAAAAAAAACAGAGTGGAAAGAGACCCATTTAGCTGGTCTTAGTTGATGGAAAAATATTTCATGATAATGCAATAAGTAATTGTCATATGTTAAGATTTCTTGTTGTACATTTTTTGTTATATTGTATCTCTGAGCAGAATGGTCCTGCCCGTGCATGTTTGCCAAGCTACTATGCACAGTGCAGACTCACAAATGATGGCATGGCCACCCAAAAAACAGCTGATTTGAGAAACAAAACATAACAAAGTGCTGCTACTAAAACTAGGAAGAAAATAAAAAGCTAGAGTTCACAGTCTAATGTTCAGAAAAAGTTTGAGAAGAGCTGTCTTACCTTTTTTCCCTGATATAGCATGCTCATACAAGCTGTTTAACTTTGGTAATACTGGCTTTATGACATGGATCTGAAATGTAAATCAGATGTTACATAAGTAGTTTACATCTCAAACCTAAAATCCAGTGTTTAGTCATGGGCTAGAATTTATTACCAAGAGCATTAATATATTAATTGCTAATGTAACTGCATTTAAATAAATAAGTATACTCTGACCCAATGCCTGTGCAACTGATCCTAGGATTTGGTACGTAACACTGGTGTGTTAAGACCTTAGTTCAGCATTGAAGGAAAAAATATACTTTTATGCTACTGCATCACAGCAATACAACTTCCTAACAACTAACAATTTTATTCATAGAAACTGCAACATGGGGTTTTCAAATAAAAGAGCACAAAACTCTAAAATTAAGCATTTTGGTAAATGTTATTTTTCTTAGTTACAGGACAATTACACACAAATAAAATAAATTGCAAAAAGGGAGTCACAACTGATAATTAATACCATAATACCATGCAGTTATACAGGCCTGAAATCAACAGGAAACTTTCTGCCAAGAACACTGGACTTTCAGTCAAGCAACATCATTTTCATGCAAGGCCTCACAGTGCTTTACTCTAAGGATGTAGTGCCCTCTACTGAAAAGAGGTTACGGAGTGCAATAGCCTGATTTTCGCCAACAACCCTAAGATGTAGGGTACCCATGGTCTTACAACAAGCTGCAATCCAGGTTTTCCTTTCTTAACTCAATCTACTGCTTTAAACATAATTGTTTCAGAGATAGACAAGAGTTCTAAATTTATTCCAAATGAATGACACGTGCTCCATGTTCAAAACTTAATTTAAAATCAAAAAATATGCTTCTTAATGTAAATTTAAACACCCTCAATTGTTACAAATGGATAGATTTTATCTAAATATTTATAGTATATGTACCAAAAATAACATATCACATAAACTATGATAAGCATAGATTTTAAGAYGCCCTTACCTGGTTTCCTTCCAAAGTTTCCATTATCAAAATGTAAGTTTCCCAAAATTGTAGAAGTTTTTCATTCTTCTCAACAGACCACCAAAACAAACTTGATTCTAATTAAGAAAAAAAAAGGAAAAGAAAAAGGTTATTTAAACACAATTCCTGTAGCACCGTTTAGGCAAAAGATTAAATGCAAAATCCTGACTAAGATGGAGAGTGAGCCTTGTTTTCTCCCCTGCCTCACGGCTACAGAAATAAGAAGCTTTGCCTCAGCAAGTCCATCATAGAAAATTCTACATGGAAATGTATGGCCACAAGACTTTCGATTTATGATTTCCACGTAGCAACTGGTAGAATAGACTCAGTTGCCCTTGCATTTTCTGAGTCAGCTCATTTGATTAAAAAGCAAGACATGACAATACCCCTCAGGATTTACAGCATCCCCTGCTACAGCTCCCCTCTCACTCACCCCCTCAAAACCAGGGGGCTGAAACTCACCAGGCGCAAACTCTGTGCTCAGCACTGGCAAGAGCCAACACTAACTTTTATCACCTTAAGCACAGGGGTAGGATGGCATCTATTAGTGTTCCATGCCTTAAAATGATGATTCAGGTATCAGAACGGTGAAATTAAACTCTCCCCAAAGATTAATAAAACCTTAGAAAGCTCATGCAAAACAATATACTAATTTTACAGAAGGGTACAAGACGGGCTAGGTAGCTTTCCCACACTCAAGAAGTGCTCCTGAGGGAAAGAAACACAACCATGCCAACTGGTGTGCATGCGAGCCGGTGTAAGCCTTACAGCATCCCGGATGTCCTGAAAAAACTACTTTAACGGAAGCTTTTGAAGAAGCATTCATCCTCCACTGAGGGCTAAGCTAGGGCTTCCCACCCCTTCCTACAGCTGCAACAAGGGGGGGGGGGCGAAATAAAT
>NW_020448230.1:710941-783755 GCF_003343035.1 Apteryx rowi
AGTGAGGGGAGTCGAGCTGTGGGGTGGCGCGCTGCCGCCTCGCACACGGACTCCCGGCGCGGTTAGGGAAAAGGGAGAGCACGCAACGAGCTGAGGAGCAGGGGCGGGTGGTTCCCATGGGCTGGTCATGGAAAAAGCTCCATGAGTTTTGTGGCCATCACTCAAACTTTGAAAGGGGAAGGAACTTCTGGAAAGCTCTGGCTTCTGGGGTCATGGGATTATGTGATGTTATAAGTTTACACTTGCACAGATCCATATATACATATGTACATGCACATTTGAAAGTTTCCAGTCATCCTGGTTGCTAGGCAAAACTTGACTGTATGTGTCCTGAAACACTGAGCACAGGCGGGCCTAATAGAAGCACCCCAGATGCGTATCTTTCAGTATCATGTTTGAGGGGACTGAAGTTCCTTCATTTGAGACCTAAGAAATTCTGTTTACATTTGGTGCACGTTACGGCACAAGATCAAGCAGCAGTAGATACACCAAGTGCTCTGTTCTCCTGTCTGTCACACTTCTTGTTGTCATTTATGCCAATATAAATGGGCATTTTCTAGCTGTTTAGAACTGTCTGCATTGGCATTGCAGAATACCAAAGATCTACCTGCAAACCCTACATCTGCCTCAAATGACAGTGGGGCATGTTCCTGGGCACTGAATCTGTGCTGGTCCCCGCAGTCCCCTGCATGCAGACAGGTGGCATCTGAACCGGAGAACACTCCGAGACAGTTTAATTTACTAGTTACAGCCACTAGTATAGCCAAAAGGTAACTAAGCAGAACAAGCTGGTTTCCAGTAAGCATCACTAATTCACCATATAGGTTATACAACTCCCATGAAAACATTTTAGGGATCAGCATATCAGAAATGGTTGCAAACCACTCTCCTAGAAGACATGGTCATAGAAAATGGCAAACCTAGTCCTGTCAAAGCAGTGGACAAGAAATTCCCTGAGCAGCAGCGCGTGGTTTGCAATGGATAGGGGGGTTACTTTGGCTAAATAGTAGCTTCTTAGGTGTCTAATGAAAACGAAATACTTACTGAAAGTTTCCAGGTTGAGTTCCCACTTGATCTTTCCCTCCAAAGCACATGAATACACTCTCCCTCCCTTTCCTGCCTACCCACTTCCTCAAAACTTTTAGAAATTCAATATCTCTGAGTCTACCAACTGCAAAATGGCTGAAGCTTCTTATTAAAAGTGGACATATAGTGTGACTGTGTATGCTATATATTCTAGGATAAGAAAGTGAAAGGGAGTTATTTTAAACCAGTTAGCTAACTAACATGGTGTAAATATGCATTAGCATTCTCTATGTGTTCGGTCAAATGTAAAATACATAACTCTAAAGCCCTGTTATGTCTGGTTAGATGTCAGCATTTAAATTTGAACCATTTTACTGCTGATCATCTTACCAGACAAAAAGTAGAAATGGGTGAGAAATTAAGCCAATGGGAGACTGGACTAGCGAGCTCCTGACTGGAACACGATGCAGAAAGATAAAGAAAAGGACAAAAAAGCAGAAAAGTGGATATGGCTTAAAGAGAAAGAAAAGGCATAATGGGGGTCATAAAAAGGAATGTTTTTCCCTCTGAGTGACACTGAATACACCAGGAAGGCACTCAGTAAATAATAGATAACAATTTAGTCAGTACATAAATGCCAAGCTCTATGCTTGATCTTTTCTGTAAATCTTCCATTAACAATACTAGTGGTTCTGCCATGTGCCAAGAGTGGAAGGTAGTCTGAAAAACTTTWTACTTTGGCAGACATCACAAAAAGATGATGCTTTCTGCATAGGCTGAGCCTGACACTTTTGCTGTATGCCAGGGATGGCCAAACCTTCTGTTCCGAGAAGCAACATATTGTAATTTTCAAATGGCAAGAGCCACAGTGTTCATACCCTCACACCATACTGCCTAACTGTCCTCATGCCARGACTCTAAATTTGTGCCTCCTAGCTCTACATTTCCAAACACTCACCCCTATCTCCCCAAAGGCCTCGTCCCATTCTGTTTCCCTCATCCCCCAAGGCTATCCCAGCCCCTCCTCCCTTCTTCCCAAGACAGCTCCACTCCTAGGTCCCCAACATGCAAGGTGCAGTCGCCTCTAGGATCTCAAACCGCTTTCACCTATCCCACACCTGCCAATCCCTCACACACTCTGCACTACTATTTGGAAGATAGTGTAATATTCTGTACTTTCTGACTTACCCGCATTTTACATATCCTCACACTGCCTATCACATGACTTGGTTTGACAGAGACATATATGGGGAGAGAAGTCGAAGAAAGCCTGGGTGCACGCTGGCACCCATCAACCCCTCAACAGCTCACCTGATTTAGTGAGACACCACTTGCCCACCACCTACTGGTATACGCTAACTGCCAGATCTGAGAAGCCATGGGGCCAGAACAGCCTCCAATATGACCTGGACTACCCAGAGGGAAACCTATTTTATGGCAGCCTGCACCTGCCTGACCATAGTCTCCTGTGCTATTTCCATATTCTGGGTACTTTGGATCAACTCAACACATCCCCTCCAGCCTCAGCATATCACCTAGACCAAAGATTGAAATAGCTTGGGTTTTTTGGAGGGGACAGCCTGCAGCTGTCTTCTTTAGCTGTGTCATATAAAATGTTCTCCCTCAATCAGATTCGTCTATTTTAGAAAGCTGGGACTAAGAGGAATTACCTGGATCATCAAAACCAGTCCAGCACAATAGCAGACAGCCCTGAAATAAATGGCCAGTCCAGTCATGTCCTTTTTACAGGCCACTGCTATCTATATGCCCAAAAATACTTCTCAACTCTCTGTAACAGATGTAGGGATTCCTACACACTCTCCTAACTAGAGCCTCTCTGTGTCTTGCTCTCTAGACAATTACCTAGCCTATGGGAGGTAGGACAAAGATTAGGTGCAGTATTGCTGATTCATATCTGAACTTTATAGTGCTTTTAACAGTGCACTTTAATAGTGCTTTTGCTGACTGTTAGGGTTTCCAGCATGTGACCAAACTGGGGCTAATTTTGCAGCTGAAATGCTTAACACTGAGAGTTTAATAGGGTTTCATCAGGATCCAGTCATAATATTACACTAATATAGCAATACAAGAGGGCTACGATGCCCTCTTCATACCCATAGTTAAAAAATCAATGCCTTAGTTAACTTCATGCTCTTTTCTACAAATGTATATTTGTTACGATGTAAATGTTTTTTACCTGTGACCACACAATTGGACAATTCCATACTAGGAACATTCCAACGGATTATCATTCCAGCAGTTGATCATATTGGAAAAAGACTGTAGACAAAACTGCAGTTTAAAGTACAGACAATCAGTTATAAGTCTTGGAAATGCCCATGTACAATTTTGGAAACGTATCATACAGTTGCCATAAAGCCACTGTTGAGCTGAGCCACAACACTAGATTATTAGACACCAGGACAAAATTATGTGTTTAAAAAATTTAGTCTTGATGGCGTGAATCTCACAAAATACCTTTCTTCTCATGAACACTCTTACAATCCCATACTGCCACCTGCACATTTACAGATAATTTGGCACATTTCATAAAAAGGAGGACTTAGCTGACTCGGCAGCACAATTCTTTCCCTGCTGGAGTCCATGGGATCGTGCCTGTATAGTGTAAGGTCTCTAGGGGGACTCAGTACATAACATTACCCTTTTCTCTCCTCTTCCACTGCGTGCAGGAGAAGTCCATGRGAGATTTCTGAAAAGGGGTCATACAGAAGATTTCCCACCACATTCCTATCCCATTATAAAATGGGCCCACAGTGAGATGCACAGATGTGCTGCTTACAATAAGTTTTACCTGGTAGTTAAGTATATTCATATCCTCTTCTAGATTTCCCCAGTGTTGTCATGCAACAAACTGCAGTCCATGTGGCTCTTACATGAATCTCATTGCAGGACAGCACTTGCAATGAGGAGCATACAAGGGAAAAGGGGACTGGGTGCTATGGTAAAGGTTCGTATCAGGATCCCAGGTGCAGGCATAGAGGTRTTTTCTAAGTTTAGGTGAAGCTGGACAAGATCAGTAGAAGTGGAAGGACTAAAAAGGGGCTGTAGATGAGAAACTTCTGCCTATCTGTCAGGGTCAAGGAAAAGAGAGTTACAAGAGGTGAGAAAGGGAAAGAAGGCTGCCTTATTTTTGTCAGTTTGCTGTAGTTAAAGCCCATGAACCCTTTTGCTAAGAGGGCTAGGAGCAGAAGTCTTCAAACTGAAAAAGAAAGTAATTAATGTATAGCCAAGAAAGTGGGTCACAACATTTCTACATGGTGGTTCTCCTGATCTCCTCACACTCAGTTTCATTCCCCCCTCTACACTGCTCTAAACCTCTCTTCCTGCTCTTTCACCTCAATATGCAAACATGTTTTAAGCTTTCCCATTTTAAAACAAGATTCAGCTTGTCTCTCCAGCTACTGCCCTGTCTTCCTCCTCCTTCTCATTTCTGAACTCACTACCCATTTACAACTACTCTGGAATTCACCTGCTCCAGTACCATTTCAGACCCTCACTGACCAGTTTCTTGCAGTCAACAAGAACTGCTCTTAGCAAAGTTTACAGCTAAGGGAAATGAAGTGTTCCACCCTCAACCAGTTTCAGCATCATCTTCTTCCAGTCATCCCTTGCTTTGTTACTCCATCCACTTGCCACTCAAATATTCTTTAGCTCATACCTTCAAAATCATCTTCCCCTCCTGCCTTCTGTGAACGGGTCACCAGGACTCCACTGTTGATTTCCCTGTTCCTTTCTCAGCTTTCCTTTCCCATCCCCACCTCTGAGTATTCTCAACCRAAAACGCATAGTCCACTTCTCTATGCGGACTATGACCACATCTGTCTTTCTTCTTGCAACTCTCACACACCTATCAAAACTAAAACTTTAGTTCATCTCTTTGACCTCTTTTGAGGAGGTCACAAGATTAAACCATCAGCTTAAACTCTAAGGGGCTACAGCAGAAGTCCTTATTTTCCATCCAGATTACTCTTTACCCCTTTTTTGATCACCAAGGACTCATCAGTTCCATTACCTGAAAGTTAATTTCAACACTGACTTCATCTGGGATTCTTATATCTCAGTCTGTCTAATAGTATGTCTGCTATTATTGCACACATGTACTTGTTGAGTAGCTAGCTCTCATGTTTCTATCACCAAACTCCATTGTGAAATACAGACAAACCCTAAATCTTGCAAATTCTATTTGCAGAATTGTCCCCAAATAGGCCCATTCCTGTCTACCCACATACTTAATATTATTGTCTGGGCTGTCACCCTACCACAKCAATATCACCTTCCATGGCTTTAATAAAAGCAATGTTAGCCTAATTAGATCTTGCTGTTGCAATGGTCTGTTTCTTAGCCCGCTGTTTTGACCTTGCCACCTCTCCCTTTATGTGTCTCTGCTGGCTCTCTCTTCTGTGCTTATCAGACATATACTGCTTCTTTTCACTTTCCCTTTCCAGATCCATTACAGTCTATCCTCCCCCATTCTCTTATCTAATACCAAGACATCCACTTTCATAGCCATGCTGCCATTCTTATTAGACTTTCAGGTAAGCACCTTCATGCTTCTTGCTTTTCCTCATGCTAACTCCCACCTCATTTTCCTCTTTCATCTGCCAAACATTCCTTTGTTGTGACACCAACACAAATTTTGACAATGGGTAGGCAGTTCATGGTCTGTGAGTACTGCCTCCTATGCGGAAAGATAAGCTGATCCCCTATCTGTGTATATCTTGTCATCTATTTAGGCTATATATTTCCTAAAGCAAAAAGCATTGGCTATTGCCTGGTGGCAGTGGGGCCTGGGGGCACTACTGTAAGTAGCAAGTAAGAAAAATAGTAATTGCAATAAATAAAGACAGAAAGGGATCAGAAACTGGCAATGTGCCAAGTCACAGGGAAGGAAATAAAAAGTAGCCTGAGTCTTGCAGCTGAGCTTTTTATAGGAAGAGAGTAAAAGGAAGATGAAAAGGTGGCTCACAGAGATAAATGCTACAAGAGCTAAAATTTTTGCAACCTTATACACCTGCACTTCCCCACATACATGCAGACTTGTAATCCATGAAGAGCTAGGTCAGATCCAGCTCTACATTGAAACTTCAACTAGACCCATCTCTAGAAGACTCCTTAAGAAAACATCAGAATGAAGCCTTCATGATCTCTGCAGAACAGAAGATGGTGCTGTTGTCATTGACATTTGCCTTCCAATTTTTTTCTGGTGAAAAGAAAGCCAAGTGGTAGTGGAGAAAAAGAAAGGAAAGGAAAGATATAGGAAGAAAGGTAACTGCCATCTACCTTATATTTAACATGAGAAATTAAGAAACTCAAAGGTTTTCAGAAAACAAGATGGACTGTCTGATAGCCCTGATCTGCAGTTTTCAAGAGGTGTTAGCACAGAGGGAGGTGTAAAAGCAATTAGGAGAAGCAGAGAGGCAGCACAGACCTTATTTTTGGATGCTGTCTTACCCTTTTCCCTCAAGATACTCTCATCTAGGTTTAGGAAGGTGCCAAATACTGTCAGTTCCCCACTAACTTCATAAGGAGCTATTATTAATCATTAACACCTGCAAAGATCAGGATCAGTGTGTCTCAAGCCAGGCATTTGAAAACAGAGACATCAAAAAATCCCATGGAACTTTCCAAAAAATTGCTTAAAATAATTGGAGACAGGGAAGGGGGAAGATCAGAATCAGGCAGGTAATGAACAGCAGTGACTGTACAACTCTTGCATTCAACCATGGCCTGTTCACGCTTTCAGCATTATCAGGGCCGCGCTGCATGGCTTCCTTTCTTTATTTACTCTAGCAAGAAATAGTGCATRAAGGAAAAGCAGTCAAGATATACCTGATAAAACAGATAATGCAAAATAAAAAGTGCAGAGGTAAGAAACAGTGAGGTACTTCTAAGATCATACTGTTAATATTGGACTGTGATGTTACCCACATCCAGGCAAGAGATTCAAGCCTGAAATTCTTCTTTGGCAGAGTGGTACAGCTACACTCATCAGAAGCACCCTGATGTTCATGCACCTTTGAGGGTGTTCATTTTGAAAATAAAGCCAGAGCTCTACAATTCTAACACTCTCAACATCCTCTGTTCTGAAGCAGGATTTAAAGGCAGTGAATGGAAAGCAGTTGTGTTCAATTAAACATTTGTAGTGAATAGGAAGTTGCAAATCTGTACTATGTGGTTTTATAGCATAAGCTAAAGAGGGGAAGTTAAGCTGATAAATCTTGAGTTAAAGTGAGTGCAGTAGAATGGTCTGGAAAGGATAAATTAGAAGAAAGAATTAGATATAATCCTTCACCATCTGTCTTTATTTTGCTAACCTACCTGACAGGACACTACTGAGATCTGCAGTCATTTTTTATCTGCTTCRTGTAGCTGAAGAGTAGTTGCCATACAGACTGGAATTAAAATGCTTCCCAGTAACAGCCTGCTTTCCCACTGGTTGACCCTACTTTCCATTTGTTTTCTTTTTTTGAAAAAAATTAAGACTTTCCATTCAGCCATGGGCTACACCATTCATTTTTCACCCTTCCCCTTCACTAGGACTCAGAGCCAGGTGGTGAAGCTTAAATAGATTTTGCTGTTGGCTCTTTAGGGAAGTAAGGGGGCTGTTAAAATGTACAAAATCCATGCTTCTCCAGCTGTCAGCCTGAAAAGCTTATTTAGGTCTGGAAGAAATGTGACAGTTGAGAAAATGTCCATGTTGTATCACATAGTTTCTCCATAAGAACAGCCTTTGTCTGTAGGTCTTCATCCAGCAAATTATGTAAACAGGAGCTTAACTCTAAGCACACGCATAAGTACTGCCTCTGGATTTTAGTGTACAGAGGATTCTACTGATAATGAACCAGATAAGAGGATCTACTGTAGTGGGGAAAATACTCCATACCTTCTGCATGAAAATTTACCAGCTGCAAACCCAGGAGCCTTTATTGTTTTTAAAAGCTTGATTATAATACTAGGAGTACAGCCTCACTACAGGGGGCTGATAAAAGAAACCCAAATGTAATAAAACCAAACCACAACATCATTTCTTCACTTCAGGAGAAATCCAGTTCTCACTTATTTCAGGGGGAATGGATCAAAATTCCACTTTATCTTGGAAGAAGGAAGGAAGAAAGGAAGAAAGTGGAAGGAAGGTTCTACTTTACTTTCTAGGTATTTTTCTTCGCAAATGTGAAGGTTTGCAAATTACTATCTTTTAAAAGGATGGCAGAATGTGGATAACTTTGTAGTTCCTTGGCTTAAGAAAATACAGCATAGTTGAATAGCTTTTCAATGGTGAACTAAAGTTTATCTGGTATTTGTTCTGGGGGCATAAAGGTAGCCCACTTTATAGAGAAAAGCTGTCTTTCATTTTTAGATGAGTGGAGAATTTGGCCTGGCACTGGTTGAGAACAAGATCATTTCCTTAGGCTGACGTTTGGAAATGAAGGCCACAGTCCACTGCTGCCCTCCATCTTCAACAGTCATTTACATCAAAGTAAAGCAAGGAAAAACATGTTTAAAATACTCCCCCTTACAGTCCATAGTACTTTGTGCTTACCTGGCACTGGCACACTATAGAGCAATAGTCAGTTGTGTCAACATGTAATTTTCACATTTTATCTTGTAGATTTGACTTGAAAAACTCTCTCCAAGTTTATTTTGGATTTCCCATACTAAAATAAAGACACAAAACAGCTCATCAGTTTATCTGAGAATAGAAGCTTTGAAAGCAATAGGCAAGAAGCTCTAGTGTTTTGAAAACAGCCCCTAATGCTGTTCTTTCTCTTTAATAGGGATAGCTAATCCTCCCTGGTTTCTCATGTTCCCAGTGCTTCTCTCGAAGTAGAAGCTTGCCAGTTATGCTGCAAAACTCCTGACTCATTCCAATATCATTTAGGGTCTTCTTAATTGATTGCGGGATATCTTCAAAGTCAGAGGAGGGCTCTTGTTTGATATTGTAAAAGGCTTTCTAGGAAGTTATAATGTCTTAATTTTTTGTAATTTATTTTAAAGATAATGGGATCAAAGGACAAACCCCCAGATCAGCTCATTTTTAGAAACACCTCACTTTTACAGTCTCATTATAAAGAAAGAGAGTGCTTTTTTTATTTTTAAACTTGGCCTTGTAGGTCCACCATGGGTCCTTTTCCTGTCCTATGTACAGGAATAGTAAGCAACATGTATTTGTTATATTGTCACAGCATTTCTCCTTTGCTTCAGCCTTTAAATCTCCATCTTGTAAAAATGCTAATAGTCTTTTACATGTCTATGAGATCCTCCATTAGAGTCCATTCRAAGTACTTTGTTGACAATAATGTATAAAGCCTCAAAGCACCCTGCTGAGGTATGTATTACCACATTTTACACTCAGGAAAATGTGCTACAATAATCACACAACTTGAAGACCAAAATAACTAGTCATCCATAGAAACACTTTAATGGGACCCACTATTCAGAAGCTGAATCATTTTCTGCAAGTATGGCTCTCTTCCAGTAGCTGTCCAGAAACGGAAGCATCCAAAATAACTATGCATCTCCGAGAATCTTTACCTTAAGATGTTTTCTCCACACCCCACCACTACATCTAATGAGTACTCCTTTTTAATCAGTGTCTCATAATTCTTGAAGCTTCCCACAATAGAGGCATGACATTATATTGTAAAAAAAGCTTTCTTCACAAAAATACTTGAGATGGCCTTTTTTCAGAAGTATTTAACCTTAACCTAGTGCCATCCTGGTTTCCACAGAAATTAATGTATAAATAAATGCTGAGCAAAGCTGTTTCTCTGGAGTTCTTGCAGTCTTTTTTAGCATATAACACATGATCACACTGGAGTTATGTTTGGAAGCCCACTCTAGAGATCTCTGACAATTCTCCACCATCTATGCTTTAAAAAAACAGAATTTACGGATCCTGGTGCAGATTATTCCTCACAAAAACATGTTGAAAACAAAAGCCACAGAGAAAACTCCCAACTTTTGGTTAGCTCTGCAAGTAAGTTCCAAGACAAACTACAGCAAGAGTCTCAATGTCATTACCAGGCCAAAGTGCACGTTCCTCCTTTACCTTTCTGATAAGATGCCCCTACATGGCCAGTTAGAGAAATACAGAGATAAGAAAGGGTAAATTAGAGGTGAGATAAAGCTTATTTTTTATCAGTACAGTATGCTTTTACTTTAGAAAGAAAAATAACCATAAATGACATTTTTATACTCATAACAACACATCAAACCTTTCCTTTCTCTTAAAAAAATAGCCTCATATCTGGCAATAATTTTGGTAAGATACAACATTTCATTAAGGATTAGCAATATTTATTAATTCTGCCATTCATTCAGGACTTCATAAGTATCAAAATATACCTAAGAAATGAGGGAAAGGGAGAAGACTGAAATAAACATGTTCTTAAAAAAGAATCTCAGAATTTTGATTACTGCAATAACAAAGAAAATCCAGCAGATGGTAGAAGGAGACCACAATGCTGAAAGGAGTGCTCTTGACATTTTGTTCCAGTTATGGCCATTAACCCTTAAAACAAGTTACTGTCTCAGTATTCATGATGAACTATAAGTGTTTAAAACAAAAATAGGACCAGAATTGTTTAGACTATGCATTTTGTACTTAAAAATTAGGTGAAATAATGTAAGACTTATTTTGACTAATGTTGCAAATACATTATTTTAAGTGTGGAGCTTAGGCTTCATTTTAAAGCCAATTGACATCATAACAGTAAAAAATCACTTGAACTAATAAAAATGATGGTGGCTGCTTTTATTTTGTGTCTGATGGTTGTTGCAGAAGGAGTGTATTTTATTTGTCTTGTTTCTTTTTTTGTTGTTTTGCAAGCATTTGGATTTATGGTTCAAGTGAGTGGCTGAAAATCATATCTGCACAACCCAAAGATGTAACAAGAAGGAAAGACATTACACTTTCCAGACCATATTTCCGCGCTGAGTGACAAGACCCTGCAGAGCTCCCTATCTCCAGCAGCTTCCTGTCGTGAGTAGTGAAGACCTAGAATCCAGGAATGTGTCTGCTGTAATCCTAAGAAATCTGCGTTTAAGGGGGGCTGACATTTTGTTTTATCTGGTTCATTCTTTAAATATTATCTCTAATTTCCATGTCTTGCTTACGTCATATAAAAGCAGACATTAAACATCTGAGAGACAACCCAGATCAGAGGCGTCCAGATTTTTCTGTGTAAAAGATGAACTATTATAAAAAACAGTATCAGTGCAGGGTGTTACTTTAATTTTGGTGGCACTTTTAGTAATCAGAATGGACTTCAGAAATACCAGGATAGAAATGTAGGCAGGGGGACCTCTCTTTGCTATGCTCCAGGAAAGCACTAGATGACAAGGTTTGTCTGAGGTGTCCGTATGTCTCACCTCTTCCTGCCCACTGGGTCCACCCTGAGGTTGGCCATCCCACAAGCATCCCAAGCATTCCTTGGCCTTAGCAGAAGGCCCATAAAAACACATTCTTCAAACAGCTTTCAAACAACTGAGATTATTTTACTACAGCAKGCTGAAAATAAAACTGATGGGAGCTTAGGCCCTTTTTTGGTTTGTGCACCTCTTAGTGTCCCTCCATCGGAGGTGTGCACCTCTTGCTGCTTGGCTTCAAGTGGGTTGATGGTGGTTGGTCCCTTTYGCAGACGGGGTGGAAATAGCCGGGGGACTCCCACCGCTCTAGCCTGGAAGGCTTGGCATCAGAACAGTCTTCTACAGTCTTCCAAAACGAGCGGCAGTTCCTTAGTCAGGCTCTAAGTGCAGCCCCATAAAAGGATATATTTATAAGGTGCTCTTCGAGGGCTCCCAAGATGTACTGCCGACACRTCTGTCATTCGTTCTGCCTATTGCAGTTGGTAGGGGAACCCAGCCTGTGACCATGGTGCAGCCGGATGCACGGGGCCATGCTGCTGCCCACCCCACTCACACTCCCAGCCCAACCTGCTGGTTCCCTGCTACCTGAGCTTTAATGTTTGAGCACTGCAGGCTTTACCCCTTCTTCTGTGCCTCCTGTCTTTCTCACCAAACACTTCCCAAAGTGACATTATCATGTACCTAAGTGTCCATGTCTATGACAAGTCCCAGTCAGGCACTTCAGTTTTGTAATGTTTCTTCTGTCGCATTCAAGAGAGCAGAATTAAACATAAATAACATAACCTGCTTACACCTATAATGTGCCATTACATACCCTTAACATCTGCCTCATTATATAGATAATGTATCACTTTTTTTTTTCTGACTCTTAACCTCTTTTGGGAGCAAAGATCTCTTCCTCTGTGTCTGAAGGGGCTGTTCTTTCGTGCCTGAGTATTGTACTGTCTCTTGTGTATACCCGGAAAGGGGCTTAGTGTTGGAGTGAGTGTRTCATTCACTTGTGATCACAGACAACTGTCTTCTGGTTGAGTTTTTCAACAGTGTGTTTTCTATTCCCGTACTCACTGGTCTTTTTCTTCTGCTTCAATCTGTGCCCTGCCAATCAGCTCTCAGCAGAGTGTGTAATTCACTGCTATCTTTGTGTCTTCTGTTCACAGCAGGTTAATGTATTTGAGGTTTCAGTGAAATACATATTTACAAATGCTATATTACATGAGCAAGGACTCATCTGCTCAAGAAAATAGTTTGTATCCCAGAACATGATCTGTCCAGAGGAAATAGTTTTGATATAAATACCTTCTCCTGGTGGTAGTTCTGGGAGGTCTTTATTTCATCACTCATGGGAGGCTTTGGCTTTCATATGTTTCTTCTGGTTGTCTGTGATTCCTTTCATCACTGCTAATCACATTAATGATACCACTGCTCTAGGCATCAAGAGCAAATAGAGGTGGGCTTTCTGTGAGATCGTTTCTCCATTCAAGAACAGTTATGCTGTGTATTTTCCATGTATTCTTCGGCATTAGTAAAATTTTAGGAATTTTAAGTGCTAATTTGGCTTTGCCATTTGGTGGCGATACTGTGGTGATGATTGAAGTGAATGAATTTGGGGATGAATTACAAGCAAACAGATCTGCGTTCCCACAGCATGGAATATTCTGCCTGCTAAAGTGCTTCACTGCTTTAAACTCATCCTCTGCCCGGAAGTCTGAACAGCAGTCTACAATAACCAGATTTGGGGAGGTGGCGTTTCTGTTCTCCCCACAGACAGTGGGGAGGCTGTGTGTTTCCACTGCTTCTTTTGCTGGTTGGCCCACACATTCCACAAGTGACCATCAGATGTTGGATACTCTCAGTCACATTAGGTCGGGATAAAGTATCACTGGCTTTCTATATCCAGACTGCAGTTCCGGAGATGGGCTGGGGAATTCACAGGAAAGTTTCCATTCCTTGCAAGCTGGGTATTATGTTTTCCTGTACACTCAACCTGCCTTGATAGTTGCAATATCCTTGAAAGGCAGTGGGGACATTTTCCCCTGCTTTCTGTCCATTCCAATATAAAAATGGAGGCGAGCATGTTATTTATTCTCAGATCCCTTCAAATCCCTGAAGAGGTGAACTTGGCTTGGCTGAGGCTTTCTGTGGCTTTGCATCGTTTCTCTCAGATTCACATTCAGCTGCCATATTTCTGAGTTGGGTGCAGTGGCAGCTATATCCTTGTGAGCCTTTTTCTTGGTTTTGAATATTCAAAATATAGTGTGGATACTTCAGAGGCATGTGCTGAAGGTGATGTGGAGCTGCCAGCAGGAATTTAAAAGTAGTTTCCTATTCATTACACCTTCCACTTGTAAAGATTGTTGAAAGATGTAGCTTTTCAGTTTGGATGTATCTCTCTTGAGCTGGAGATACTAAAACTGAGGTAATTAGCAAGTGGAACCTGCCTCTTTCTAAGAGGTAACACTCTTCATTAGCAACATGTTATATATCTGCCTTTTTGTTAGAGGTGGGATAATTCATCATCTGCTCTTCTACATATGTGATAGCTGCATCCTGTGAAGATACCAATTGTCTATACTGCATCTTTGTCCGGTRGCTATATCAATGATTTGCACATATGTGAAAAATGTGGAAGAAATTTTGTCAGATAAGTTACAAATCCCAGTARACTCTGAATGGACTGTGGGTATTTAAGAGTAGGAATCTGTTGTATTGCTCTAGTTTGCTGAGGTCAGTCCCAGCCCTTGGGAGATCAACAGATGTCTCATGCAAGGCACTGCAAATTGTCTCAACACCATTATGGTTTTATTCAACTTTAGATCTATTCCCTGACTCTTTCTAACTGACAGATGAGGATGGGAGCATGATATATCACAGCTTCTGCCACATGATCTCTTCCTCCATCCTCCGAACATCAGCAGCCATTACACTGATGCCTCAGCGTCCTTTTAATACATCTTGCTGACAGCGCTGATGCTCTCCCACCTCAAGGCTGATCCCAGTCGCATTCTCAACCATCTGCATCTGCACTTTTCCTGGATGTGGTGAAGTATTTACTTTCCGTATGCAACAGTTCTTATCAATATCCCATGTACCATGAATATATTTATTTTTGCCAAGCTGGGTATTTCCTCAGTTACAGGCATTCAGCTGAACACTTTTTTAGTGCTTGTTAAAGCTACCTCAGCCTTTGAAAAGGGGTAGCCTGTCTGGCTTCTCAGCAGCAGACATGCTGCTTATGTGACTTGTGGCAGCCCCACAACATTAGGAAAGATGCCTTCCTTTTCCATTCCCTCTACTGCTCCAATTATTTTTTCCTTTAATGCTGTAGTTACTCCTGGAGGCGGGAGTTGTAAAGATGGAAATAGATGAAGGTGCTTATATGCCTGGAAGACATCCTCCCCTTCAAACACCTCTTCATATGCCTCCTAACAGCTTCATTGCAGGGATGCTAGTGAATATTGCCAGCTCAGCATTTTATTTTTAATTTGTTCTGCTTGCACTGACTATGTGAATTGTTTGCCTGAAACTTAGTGCCACTGTGTGTTGATGAATTCACTGGGTGTAGCTGAAAACAGAGGATTTGGTCTTGCTTGCAACACTGAAATATCACCACTTCCAAGGAATTTGGGTTGCAATTTACTCTGCCTAATGGCACTAGGACATTGCATTGCTTTAATTCAGCTTTGTGCAGTTATAATTCCCTTTTCCTCTCTAGCATAATTCTCAGGAAGCCTTTGCAGCCTAGCATATTTAGTAATGTCCTCCTGTCTCCCTTGCATTCACTTTCCTGACTGTTGGAGTGCTGCTGCTGTCTCTTGGCACACAGCTCGGAGTTTTATTTTTGCCCTTTTGCACCATATTAACGTCATCACTCTGCAAACTTTCCTATCCTGTGCACATTTTTCTCACAGCACCAAAGGTCTTTCCTGATGTTCTCCGCTTCAGATTTATGCATTTGCTTTTGATGTTATTTTATGCATATCAGTTCTACCTTCTGAGCTAGTTAAGTCCACCCTGCTTATGCTCTGCTTCTGGATGGCTGCTTTTGCAGCAGCTTTGGACACACCTGTAGTTTAGTAGTAGTGAGGACAGCTGTCCTTTCAGCAGTCTCTCTGCAGCCTCTTTTTTCCCACTTACGAATCTACCACTAAGTACTTCAGGTTTTAAGATTTCATACTCACATGAGTCAGCCATTTTCTGCACAGTTTGGCAGCATACCAGTCTATTGTTTCTCCAGATTCTTGATTACACAATTGTAGGGCAGATACCTTCTGTATGTGTCATTTTTCTGAAGACTGGAAATGCTTCTGAGACACTGCTAGGATTTTACGTGGAGTTTTTCCAGTCTGCAGTTGGTATATATCCAGATGCAGCAGGAGCACATGGGAGCCATCGCCCATTACAGCCAGCAGTGCGAATGAGCTTATTTTGGCTTCCTGTTTACCCAGCCCCATGACAATGTCTTAGATTTCCCATGGGACTTTAAAGAATGGCTAACAGAGCTATTGCTAATACTTCCTTTTCCATTTTCTGCAAATTTGAGATAGGATCTGGTGTGTACCCATGAGGTCTTCTCTGTATCTCTGTGTTTTGGGGGACTATGGGATTGTCTTATTTTTTTCAGTCTTCATAGCTGCCCTTGACACATGCCAAATTAATCTCTTTTGCCATCATATTAAGTGTCCAGGCAGAAGAAGAGAGAGCCAAACGCTGCAGTGTTCAGGCTTTATTCTTACCTCCACATTTACCACCATCTTTCCTCAAGCACTGCTGGGTGGGAGATGTGCCTTCATGCTTGTCCACTACATTACATACAAGTATAAAGTCCAGCATCTCAGCTGGCCCTCATTCTGCAGGCAGGCCCTGACTTCCTGTCTCCAGTTCACTGCTCATACTTCTGTGCAGCCCCTGTCTCTCTAAGAAGCCCTATCCCCTTTAAACTTTTTATCTTGCATGCCAGGAGTTACAGAGCCTTCTTCAAGGTAGTCATTGGCCTGGGTAACACCAGTGTACTGGCAGCATAGCGCTCAACAGCACAGCTGATTTGGAGTAGGGGAAAGACGCCTACTAATGAAATAGCAGATACATTGCTGTGTCTCAGATAGGGTCAGGTGAATCCTGATCTATGTCTCGAGGTACTTTCTCTGCCTGTTTCTGTTTCTGCTGAGCTCCCATGCTCATTTTCTGAAGCTAAGGTGGGGAAGGCATTGGAGCTGAGGAGCATGGAGTGCGCAGCACAATTTGTCTACCCAACACAGCCCCCATGCCTGGTGCAGAGAATCAGGAAGCCAATGCTGGCAGCTGGTTGCTAGCTTCTCCCCTTTCCCTCCTTCTCTAGGTATGCTACAGTGGTAAGAATTTCCCCTACTTTCACAGAGCTACCTCCTCTTCTTCTAGAGCTCCCACAACCCATGCCAGAGAGAAATTGCCMGCTCTTCCTTTGTGGTGCTCCAGGTGGCTAGGGCAGACACTAATGAAGCAAGGAGGGAAGGGTTGCTGTAATGGAGACTGTGGATTTTGTGCAGGAGTCAAAGCAAGAGGCAGCTGTGCAGCCTGAAAGATGATCAGAAGATAAAATGGCAAAGGCTGAGTTTTTAAAGAGATTCTTATACCAATTAGAAGCCTGAAATCTTCCTGGCTTGCCCTGCCCCTGAAATTCAGATCAAATCATGCACTGAGTTATTCCCACAGAACAACTGGAAACTGAACTGGTCAGATTATCAGATAGAATAAGTCCACTAACTTCAAGGGAGCTGCTCCCTCTGTCATCAGAGAATCTGGGCCCATGACTGTGAGCTGTAGATTTTCCACATGACCGTTTCCCTGGGACTTACATCATCCCCCTGCACAACAAGGGGAGTCCAAGGTCCCAGTGTAGGAGGACTTTAAAGGAAGCAAAGCAAGAGACTCAATAAAAGCCCAAGTTCATGCTGCGCTTCCACTATACCACCTGGTGTAGTAAACTCTTGGAGCAATATCTTCTCACCAACCCCATGTGATTGGTGCAGGATCTCAGTGCTGAGCCTTTAACTCACACCAGAAGTGGGGGAAGTCAAGGTCCCACAAAGCAGCTGTGCCATAGCTTTGCTGCTAGCCAGCTCCCACCCCAGCTACAAAGCAACACTCACAGGAGCAGGGTACAGATAAAGAATGACTTAAAAGCATTTCTCTCCCTTATCCCTGTCTCCTGGTCTGCTGTTCATTAATATAGAAAGGAATATTCTATATCTCAGCCTTAAGGTGAGAACCTGAGTTGTAAAATGACATGTAGGGTTTCTAGGATGAGTAATGCCAATGGAAATGAGTTTTAGAAATTCTGCCTGAAATCCCCAAAGCATGACATTCACCCCTGGGCAGAGAGCCTACAGACGGTTCTGTGCATCAATTAATAGGTGTCAAGTCACCCATTCAGCCCCATGTGGGCTGCTCCATCAGTGAGATTCAGCTAAAAATCACAGTTAGGAAGAAGAATTTCAGTGCTGCTATGAAGAAGAATGATGGTTACCTAATACACCTCTCTTTGCAAAGGCATGAATTCAGTGATTTACTAGTTCCTTCCTATTACTGACTACTGTGATCTTATACACTGTATATCATATAAACAAAATAAGAGCTTTGGTGTCATCCCTCCCCACCCCCTGCTGTCACCCTGAGCCTTTTTATGTGAGGGCTGAAATTCTAAACTGTTTGTTTAAAAATTGTCTAGATAGCAGAGAAAAAAGTCTTAAAAATGAGCCACTAATTATTAGTGTGAATGCTTTTCACATCCATCTCCTACTAACTATCTCAATGGAATGATTCAGTTGAACATCTCCTTGTGAGAAGGTCCATCTGTCATACTTCTTTAATTTTTTATCCATTTGTAAAGCATCCCAAAACCTAGCCAGCAATAAAACAGCAAAGAAATTGCCCAAGGCATCCTCTTAAAGAAGCAGTATGGGCTGGATTCTGTTCTGCCAGAGATCAGTCTAAATCAGTAGTTATTCCATGATGTCAGTGAAACCGAACTGCTGAAATGCAGAGGAGAATCTGGCCCCATGATCTAATTCCATGAAGAAATTGCTAGTGTAAATAATGCCTGTTGCTATTCAGCTCTTTTTTTCCCCCTAAAGTGCTTTAATGAATAATGAATTTTATGAATAAGCTTTAATGAATGACTGAATACATTTTAATGGCTAAACTAATAAGATCGTAAGTTAGAACACTTTCCTTCACACTTTTCTCTCTTCTTATATCCCCACTGCCTTCCTTTGCTTCCTTGAAACAGAACTGCCCCTTTTAAACTACCCATCAATCACACAGACAATTACCACATCCTGACATACTGCAAAAGTGGCCAGTTTATAATTCCAGGAATGGACATTCCATGTTTGCTTTAAACATATAACTTATGTTTCAAAATGCAAGTGTTCAAACAGGACAAAGTTTTAAGCACTTCTTCCTTCACTTTTTTCCCCTGAGATTAAAATCCATTCATTTCAATCAAGTCATTCAGAGGAGGGCTGTAAAATGAATGACATAATTAGCCACTTAATATAGTGCATATGGAATCTTAATTCCAGCTGAAAATCAGAGAGGCTTTTCTGAGGCTGTTCTCTGGCAAAAAAAAGTGGTATTTGAAGACAGCCAATGTTTTTCATTTTAGTGCTGCTTTTCATGTCTGTATTCTCTAGTGCTCTAAGCATTAATGAATTAAACTTCTTGACTTCCATGGGAAGGTAGCATATATGTCATTACAGATGGAAGAAGTCAGGAACACAGTGAGACTAAGGAGCCAGTTTTGCCAGGTTACATTGCAATCACAAGGAACCAACTGTCTACTCTTCTTATTAAATACTATGGGAGCCAGTTTGGGGAACAATTCTTCTGAAATTCCTTCCAAGTGGTTCAAGCGCAACACTCAAAAATGGAGGCACATCCAATCAGTCAGTAGTTCTGGAGGTAGTAAGTCATACACCCAAAGTCATATGAATAAGGTGTATCTCATCCAGCAGCAGTTTTCACCAGTGCCTGCTGACCAAAGCAATGGGATGTTATGGGTGGGGCTTAAAAATTAATCAAGATAAACAAATAAAACACCCCTTACAAGAGAGCTAGAAGGCACCTGGGCAGTTTGCTATCTGATGCACTTGACTGTCTTTGTAACCAGTTCATCCTGTCCAATCCTGCTGGTTCCCCATTTCTGTTCTGCTTGTATTGCCATACTCTGCAGGCTTTTAACAATGTTACTGAGTCAGGTAACACTAAAAGATGACCCATTAGCCAGTTAGATTAAATAAGAGACACCAAACAGCAGATAATAGCCAAAGGGTAGGGAATGAGAACAAGTCAACATTACTCAAGGGGTTAGCAAGATGTTCCAAAGTGTAATCTCAATGTTCATTTAGTTAAGTAAACGTACAGTCAACCCCCATTTGCCCAAGCCTTGATTACACGAAGTAATCATTTCTTAGGAAAAAGGCCACATTTCACCAGTGTGGATCATTGCAATGAAATACTCTTCCCCAGCACACCCTCTTCCCAGCTTTTGGTAGCAACTTCATTTACCTGCATTGCTTTAACTTCCCATCCATTTCTTTCAGATATATTTGCCATTATCACAGGGGACACAGCAGGAAGTGCTATGGCTTTGTTGTGAAAAAAAGGCCCAAGAAAATGATGGACAAGGAGGGAAAGGTTAAAAAAACAGTCTTAAAGTGTTGAAATCCCCTGGCATTGGTCTGCACCCCAAATTACCTCAGTTGTACTCTTTTCTTTTTTTCTTGTGTGTGTGTGTGTGTGTGTGTGTGTGTGTGTGTGTGAAAATCAAAACAGCTATATTAAAAATATACTTATTGGTACAATTCTGTCTTTTTTCTATTCCTTTTTATGCAAGGATTGAACAGATCTTTGTAAACCTGATCTGGTCTTTATATTTGGGCTTCCACATGGAATTTTTTTTCTTTCCTAGTGTCATATTTTGTTCTAAGTGAGGGGGTGAAGAGGAACTTCCTGATCCAGACTCATGGAAACATTTGAGGATTCCCTCATACCGCATTATGTCAATCACATGCACTTTACTAGTTGTGCAACTCCAGTCACTGAACATTGTTCCCTGAACAGCCTAATCTGGCGCATCTAGATGGTGGGGAAAAACTTTAAGCTGAACACACTCAGCAAAGCAGGAGCAGGTCTTTGCAGAGATCAGGAGCATCTAAACTCTAACAGTTCATGGGCCCACTTTCCCAAAGAGTTGTCTGAGTTGAACAGAAGGAACACAACATCCTGTATCACTAGTAGCACATTCAAGATGGAAGATGTGCACCTAGGTGTTGGGTTTTTCTTCCATGCCCCAGAAGCAATAAAAATCAGCAGAGCTGTTGGCTCTCCAGGGGAGAGGTACAAGCCTTGCAACACCACTGGAAGCCCCTTTCCAGGGCACTTAGGCTGTGCAGTAGCTTAGGCCAGCAGTTTAGAGAGTCACATGCCAATCTTTCACTGTGATTGCTACACAGGATTGATTGGGAAACAGGAGGGAACAGTCCTGTTTTTCCAGTATTCCGGCTTTTGGCCTCTTGGGGACTTGGTGCTGAGGCAAAAGCCACTGCTCTGATCTTTTGTGTAACCACACTGCTGGCCTTGCACTCAGACTCTCTGTTAACTTCTCAAGCCCCTCAGCATTTCGCATTGCAGCTCTCCAGTACAGTCTTCAGTTGTTAATCATCAGACATTATTGCACTGAAAGTGAAATGCAAACATTTTATTTTTAGGTATTTATAAAGGTCCTATTACAGCATACCTGGCCTCATATAACAATCAATAAAATGCACAGCAAAGGCCTGCACACAATTAAATAGACTCACTACTGTGTTAAACTGTACAAGACCTCCAAAATCATCCTTTCTGACCAGAGCCTGAGCCAACACAGAGCCTGGCATCACACTCTGACAGTCAGCATATTTGGAAGCAAATGTGAGACCAGCCACCGATGCCTGGCAGTCCTGGAGGTATAGTATTACAAAGACTCATAAAATGCATCTCAGAGTGCCTTGCTTCCACGCACCATTTTTTCTTCCCTTCAATTATCTGATAGCTTTGACCATAGTAAACAACCCCCACCTTGGAGCAAGAATAACTGTGTCACAGAGAACATGGTCCTTTTAGAGTTCATGCGGCTACAATGTTGCTCTCCCATGTCTGTCACACACTGTGCCATTGCACATCTGGATTGCCCCCATCTTCTTTGTGCATGCCCTTTTCTGCTGAGGGATCACCTTGACAGGATGCTGCCCTCCACCCAGCTGCTGGTGAGCAGCCATAATGGCACCTTTCCAAGAGAAGAAACTGATGAACCATCACCTTTCCCCAGCCAACATCAGCAGGGCCCTGGCTTGACTGCTCTCGAAAATGCTCTGCCCAGATGGAAATTCCCATTTGGAGAACACTCTCCAAAATGCGAGTATCTTAAGGACATTAGTGGGCAAAAACAAATGGATGAGTCTATCATCTCCTCACTAACTTGACTTCAGGCCTAGTTATTCCTGTTGTGCTTATTGTAATAGCTTACCTCTGTCAACAGGAGGATTTATCAGGGCAGCCAAGAGCTGAATGACTCAGCACAGTTGGACCTTAAGGACTCCTTTCTGTCCGTGGACAGACAGAAATCTGCACGGAAGATGGCGTTACCAGCAGTCAGCCTGAAACTGCTGCAGAAGGCAGCTCTGCCTGCCCTGCCTGGTAACACTCCCCAACCCACTCTATGAGGTACAAGACACATGCAACTTGGCAACATCAAGCTTTAACATGTTTTCCCGCAGTATTAAATCTTGAACTACTGGCCATGCTTGCCACTTTTATGCCACACTTCTACCCTCCATGTTACAAACCCACAGCAATCTCCTAATCTCCCTCTTCAAGAGGTCAGCAAAATGGGGATTAATTAAAAAAATGTGGAATGGATTGCACAATTCACATGCTTCTCATAATGGCAGGTGTAAAGAAAAATAGTAAAAAAAGTGCATGAGGCATGCTCTCAGTGCTGGCTGGTTGGGAGGACGCTACCCCTGCCCATTTTCCCAGGGTGCCATTTCAAACAGAATGCTTTTAGTGGGATTTGTATCACCCTGCTTTAGATACCTTCATCTGAGCCAGCCACCCTTCATATTCAATCAAGAGAAATAGGCATGTCTGGGGTATGAATCATCTGATTTATTTTATACAGCTCCTTTAGACTAAGATGAATCACACCCTAGAAGTGCTTATTTTTCTCCATTGACTATGAAGGGAATCAAGATGAATACTCAGATATAAGCATCTACATTTGGTCAGATGACTCTCACCGTGCATCTTGTGGGAAACAGCTTCAGGTAACAACCTCTGCACAGGCAACCACTACGCTGCCTCTGTCTGTCACTCACCCATCCCATAGCCTAAAACCAGCACAGTTGTTCACTCATCCACCCACCCCAAAATCCATCACCCACCCAAAGCCAGCACAGACATCTGAACATCAGACTTTGCTAGAAGAATCTATATGAACTGATGGGAGAAATTATTAGGAAATACATTACTGTATTGAAGGAACCCCAGAATGGAAAAGTAAAATTGGAATAATGTGCATGGAGGGAATTATCTTAATTGATATAGAAGACAGGATCCTATGAAAACACTAAGTTGAGGGGGGAGGGCCTCTCATTTCCTTTGGCAGCTGTAAAACCAAGGACCACAAAAAAGAAGAGTTATCAGTTATCAGCAACTTCTGAATTTTTGACAAAACACAAGAAAAAAGAAGAAAGTATCCATTTGGGGAAATGGTGAATTCACCCCAGAAGGGCCTGTGAAGGCAAAGATGAGTAAGGATGTTCCCACACACCCAGAGCCCCAGGATGAACAGAGCATGGGGAAGTGGCTGTGGCAGAGCGCCTCTTAGCAAGACTTACAGCACTGCCCTCCAGCTGCCCTGTGTCCTGGGACAGGGGAATACACTGCACTGGGACCACCATGTCAGCTCGCGTCACTAATGGCCTTTCTCCCCAAAACAGATACTGGTTGAATCCATCACTGGCAGCAGCCTGTGAGTTCTCCTGAAGCCTAGCCCTGATTCAGTTCCATCAGTCTTACATTTGTATGGTATTCTTTATTTATTTGCTTTTGTTTGTACCATTAGCTGTCTACTACTTGTATTGATTGGATACAACTTGTCTGAAAGATTTCACTGAGGATGAGTTCATCTCATGAACATATGAGACCCAGTTCACACTGTGTTTTTTAAATGAAATCAAATAGAAATATTATCTTGCTTATGATACATTCATTACCCGCAACTAACACCAGGCCTCATAATACCTCCCTGACACTGCTTCCTTGACCCATCAGGGCATTTTCATAGACATCCTTTGTGGATGTCCTTAAGGTTCAGAAAGTCTCCCTGTGTCCTGCTCCCAGGCATGCCCTCAGGAGCACTCCCTCGCCCTCAGAGGTGTCCAAAAATACTGCACACACTTCTCACGAGGCAGGTACTTGCCAGAAATAACCAGTGTTTCCATTAGACATGGCTATCTACCCTTTGGTCTTCCAAGCATTCACTATACCCACATTCTTCAGCTACACAAGGGAACATTCATCTGCTCCTTTCTCTGGCCCAAGTAGCCAGCAAGAGATTTCCTAAGTCAGGGCACAGGAGGACAAGCTGGATTTTTGAGACTGACAGAAGGAATCATAGCACTGTTCATGTCTATTAGTACACACCTATAAAACATCCAGGACAAATAGAAGTTTTGGTTAAAAACAAGCAAAAAAAGTCTTTATAACTTTGATAAAGTATTAAAAGATCATTTTATTTTTACAAAGACAATTTAAAACATCTGGAATCTCAGATAAATCTCTAGATGCAACATTTTAGCCCAAGTTCCGTGATATTCGTGGAATTTCCCCTGCACTTAACTCTTAACTGAGCTGCCTGGCTGAGGTGAACCAGGCTTCTTCTCTGTGTTAGGAGAAACAGCTGGACACAGACCTCTGCTCTGTGTGGACAAACACTGTTCGCTGATGAGCTTTTTTCATATGAAGACATTTGGCTGAGCAGCCGTCTCAAAAAAACAGGTCTGAGTTTCTAATTACCCTGGCGTCATGAAAGGACGTACAGTACCCGTTGTGTTCAGGCCTGGCATCACACTCGTGTGCTGCCATAGCGCCTGTCACCCTCTCTGTGAAACGTATGGGTTGGCCCATCTGCAGAGGACCAGTTTCAAAGTATACTCTGAAAACAAAAGGCAATATGGCCAGCGCTAGGTCTGTAGCTCACTAGTACACTAGTTGCCTCCAGTGCTATCATTTTCTCTTCCACCAGAGAGGGAGATGGGTGAACCCAAGGCAGCTCTCTCCTTCACATTCCAGCCTAAGGACCTGTGTTAAACAGCAGAAAACCATTCCTTCCTACCCGGCATTTCCTTGGGCTGCTTCTGACCTTCTTTGCTTATTAGCAGCAGAAAGTTGTGCCTTATGACACCTGCCCAGAATATTGAGCATTTGGCTTAAAAAGCAGAGAGTCATGGGGAAACGCTGACTACCACCAAGTCCCTGTGGAATCCTCTCCCAAGGGGAGTACCTGCAGACACTCTAGCAAATTGGTATGGAGGTACATAGCTTGCCATAGCTGCATTCAGTGCTAATTTAATGGAATATTGCTGCAACACAAATAGAGGCAGGGATATTTTCTAGCCTTCCAATGACCAGTTTCAGTGAGCCATTTCAGACCATCCTGGAACAGAACAACTCGGGTTAAGTTGGTGTACTTAGACCAGGTAAAAGAACATGATGTAACAAATCCATACCAAACTGAGGACAGCCTGCTTCAGACAGTCATATTTAAAACCTGGTCACCATAGATCCTGAAGCCTTTCCCAGCCATCCTGGCATCACACAGGGAAAGAGGAGATAAATCACGCAGTTTATACAGGGCTTTGTAGATTGCTGTCGATGCTGGGAGGCTTACTCCTACATCCACTGAGGTCAGTGGCAAGGTTCCCACTGGCTTCCCTAGGAGCACAGGCAGTGAGTGTTGAACTGCACACAGAGACAGGGAGGGAGCACACTCAGAAGGCTGATAGGATGAGCACAGCTCAAAAGCAAGCTGGCACCAACCTTCTGCTGCTGTAGTTACTCAGTGAGCAGTACTCTTGTGTGACAGAAATTTCAGGGACTCAAATATCACTGGGATTCTCAAAGCCTAGCTTTCAGTGATACAAAAGACCTCAACTTGCAGATTTTTGGCACTAGGAGACAGTTCATTCACAGCACCATAAAAATTCAAACCTGTTCAAGAGCTGACCTTCATTCAACTCTCTATTTGAATAATGACACAAGCAATCAGGGTAGAGCAATTGCGTTTTCAAGGCTCTATTTCTGAAGATTTTGCCGTGTATTTAACTTTACCTCAGAAAATCCCCTTTGTAGAAGGCAGGAGTCTTGTGTTATATATAGAAGTGCATGATAGCAAGAGACAGACAGGAGCCACAGGGCTGACAATAGGGAAGGGTCAGGGCTTTGAAGACAGATTTGGGGTTTGTCTCACTGAGAAATCTGAGGTTTATAGCAGATGAAAAGAAGGAAGGGGGTGGTTCTGGGAGGGATGAGTTATGAGCTCTGTTTCAGAGAAGGAACCATTTCACTTTTGCTTGCCTGCCCCACACCACTAGCCCTGCTGCAGGTGCTCCCCCTCCTGCAGGTGGACCCACAGGGTAGAGGGAATCCCCCCAGCAAGGGACCAGAGCCCTGCAGCGTCTCCTCCCCCACTGGCCTCTGCAGCAGCCAAGTAAGGCAAAAGCAGCTACAGCTAGGGTCAGTCCTGCCTCCAGCATCTTTGTTCACTGTGTCAAGCCCAGCTGCTCAGCTGGGGCCCTGCTCCTCTCTCTTGCCGGGTGGGTAACCTACAGCCAAATGCCCTTCAACTTGGAAGTCAGCACTGTCCACCTGCCTTCAGCATATGACGCTGTCCCAGTTTTGGATTACTCCTGTGAGCCATGTTTTTTCCACCTCCCTTTCCACCCTCCCCAGAAGAGTGGTGCCACTGTCAGAGGTAGCATAAGGACAAGGGTACAGCAAATGCCCATCAATAGCCGTCTCTGACACTGAGCAGCAGATCCGTGGTGACGCTGGGGTGAGGACCAAGCCGCTGAACAATGTTTATCGCTATGTGGCATTCAGGCATCACTGAGCCCACAGGAGTGCCAGTTGTCCATCCTTCCCTAGAGAGCAGGGGCAAGGTTTCGCCCATACTCCCTGGGGCTGCCTGCCTCCTGCGGCAGCCCTATAGCGAGGGCTTCATGTTGTCCCACGTAAGGAACAGGCAGATTGAACTGAGTCACCAAGTCTATCTAAGAGTAAAACTAGGCATGCCAGTTGGAAACCAGCCAGGTGGCAATCATAAGCACAACCAAGCACATGGCTTAGGCAGGAGCATTGGTCTCTCTCAGGATGTACGTACATGGGCACATGCAAAACCTCAGCTCCCAGTCTGAAGGACTCAGTAGTTTGTTCGCTGCTAAATCAGGTTGCTCAGAAAACCATCTCCTACCCTGCAGCCCCGATATAACTGCAGGCAGAGACCTGGGACTGCTCAACCCCCTACGAGTGCCTCCCTCCCACTGCTGCCTGGCCATTTCAGGCATATTGATACCCCATGCAGCTTAAGGAAACAGCTCTCTGTAGGGTACTACGCAGGAGGCAAATTCCACCACTGGGGTCAAATTCCTTGAGTAAAGAATTTGGAAGTCCTTCAATATTGGATAAAGACTGCAAAATAACAGAGCTCACAGTCCGCTTGGCAGAAGTGAGTTTTAACCAGCAGAGCTTCTTTCTGATCTGACTGTCTTGGTCAGTGGACTGTGTGAAATGCATATGACAGTGATAAATTAGCACGAACTCTTAGTGACACTCCTTGACCAAAATTAAGTTACTCACCAAGTGATTTCTTAGAATGACTTCAGCTTGTTCTTCCCAAACTATTAAATTACAAGTGTGTGATTAATTACTAAAGCAACTGCACAGCAAACTTAAAATTGTCACTTAAGAACAAAAGGTCTTTAAAATAGGAGACATTTACTTTCAGCTAAAAGGATGCATGTTCTAATGTGGTAAACTGTACCTTACTTGCATTTTGATTTTTCAAGTAGAAAATAGCTGCCAGTTACATGGAGAAGCAGAAAGGTGAAAATGTCTTTGGACAAAAACTCCAGCTATTTCTCAAAATTGGCACTAACAAATGTTTTCTGGAAGCTAGAGATCACTGCACACACTGTCCTAGAGCTTTCAGGCATTAACCTGAAGTTATTGTATTTAACTTGAATTCCTAAAGCAAGGTCAGATAGCTTATCCCAAATGTTAGCAAATTCCAACAACTAGTTTAACACAGATGCTTTCATTCTCTCTAGTGGGACACTTCAGAGGCAAAAAAGGAGTGGTTTCATGCAAGACTGTTGCTTTCTTGGTTTATGCAAACAGCAGTCACATTGCGGACAGGCTTTTTGCTTCATCCAAATCTGAATGTAAAGGCTGTGACCTTCCCCCAAAATGTATTAAGCATGGTCTACAAAGATATATAATTTTTTAATGCATAGGGCAACGGGAGACACTAGATACCCTGTCACTGAAGTGTTTTTGGAAGAGGAAAAAGAGCTATTCAGCATTAAAGATTCAGGAATGTCTGTTGACATATTAAGGAAACAACCTCGGGGGACAGCTGACACGGCTCCAAGAAGCATTACCAAGGGAACAGTGACGCAAATGTGTTCCATTTTTACAGGCTGGCAGCTCTCCAGGTTCTCTCGCCTGATGTCTGATGTAATGCTAATCCCTCTCCGGGTTAGTGCTCAGATATCAAGCATAGCAGCTCACTCTGCTGCAATCAATATAGCACACTTTTTATAGAAGAGCCTATAAAAAAAATTCTGCTCTAATATACTAGGAACATGTACAGTAGAGTAACAGCAGGGGAAATCTAATGGCTAACCTGGAACTCACCCAGCGTGTGCTTTTGTAAGCGTACATGTGTGTGCACAGACTCGTGCACAGACCCCCAAATACATTGTGAACAATGGCAGTCTAAGTGAGRGCCACACATTGCAAAGCAGGGGCTGTTCATCACATATAACAAGAACCATCCAACAGAAGAAAACATACAAAATGGGCCTGGAAAATAAAATGTGCTATCAGTTACAGCATTGAGTAAAATGTTCTTGTGTGTAATGATGACAACATTTTGCACTTCTATGAATACCAAAGGGCTCTGTGGATATTAATGAAGTCTCATGGCAATTCTGGAGGGTGGACAGTAGAGCCAAGGTGCACAGCACTGAGGCTGAGTGAAGGATTTGCAGTGAATCACTTCATTCAGCACTCAAAACCCATCAACCTCAGCGTCAATGTGACAATTTCTTTGTTAACTGCCATGAACACCAGTACCTTAAGACAAGAAATGAGCAGGGGAGTATTCAGCAGAGGAATTCAGGGATCCTGAATTACCACATAATTGTCTGAGGAGTGATTTGGCTTGCTCATAAGAGAAGAACGATGAAACCTTCAGTAACCTCTAGCGAATACCATCCCAGCTTTACACCTCATACAATGGAAAGTCCTTCCATTCCTTAACTGCACCCTAAAACCACTCCAGGGCACTGGCTTGGTACTAACTGATAATGCAGCTTACTGGATCATCAGCCTACCTCCTGTAAGTGATAGCCCCAGACCAATTTATCTCACAGGACACTGCTCTCATTTCTAAAGTGGTTTTTTTGGCTCAGAGAAAATTTTGAAATAAACTATAGGTATCAAAGTAGATGAATTCCAGCCTGTATCCAACACTTAGTGTGATGTGTACCTTTGCAAGCCAATGCATTGCTTCCTTCTACTACTCCTTTACCAGGTAAAATTTAAGGGGAATTCTAGGAAAGCAGTACGTTAAAATAGAAGCTAATGTTCCAGTAATATTAGTCCTTGGATTAACTCCTGGCAGACATGAAAAGAATATTAAATTCCTCATTCAGGGTTTCCTGAAGAGGTCTGCTTCACAGAACAGCCAGCTAGCTGCGGTGGTATTGTGCTACTTACAGAAAAATCCAGCCACATGGCCTATAGAGACTGAAAGGGCAACATGCTCAGCCACATCCTTTCCTAGGCCACACTCAAGGCAACTTTTGCATAGCAGCTAGGGTCTATTTGACTGAGTAGCTGCCCCTGCCTTTCACTGGCACCAAAAATGGAGAGAATCGGTGTCCTTCTACATTAGCCCACTACTATTCAAAGCCACCACGTGGTGTCAAGCTCCCCTGACATGCTTACCAGCACCCAGCTGTCATCTCACACATCTGTCAGGCATTTCTATGCATTTCTGCCTCCTCTGGGAGCTGTTTCTGGCTGCCCCTTCCTCTGCTGCGTTATCCCCTGACAGCTGGGCACCAGCCAGAGCAGCAGTAGTTTCGGGCGGCAGGTGGGAGGCTGCAATGTGTGGAGGCTTTTCGGGGTCCCTCTAACAGACAGAAGGGCTCAGGAAACAAAAGAAGGAGGACAAGAGCTGGGCAGAAGGTACCGATAAGGGCAGGGCAGATGTGGGAAGGCAAAAGCAGGGGGAGGACAGTGCTGAGCCTTGAAACATCCTACTTGACATCTGCTCCCTCACTCCCCAAGAGCCACAAAACCTCGCGTTCACACTGCCTTCACCACATCTTCTCCCTCGCACCCCCAGTCCCTCTATCCCTCACCAGCACAGCTCCTGTTTACCACTCTGCCTCCTTCAGCTTCCACACCTCCGTGTGTGTTTGACATGCATGTATGTTCATCCTCTCATGACTTCTTTAGCCGCTGCATAGGGAGGGAACTTTTTTTAGGTAGAAATAGCATTTCCTCTCCAATCAGAGGTATGTTTCATAGAGCTGCAAAAAACACAACCACAAAGTCCAAGCACCACCTTGCTTCTGGTCTACTCGAAGGAGGCCGGGCCGAGGTGAGGGCACACACTTCTGAGAGGACCAGGGGAGCCAGCAACATTATCTGTAGGCCAACTACATCTTCTCAGTGGGGTTTTCCAGCAGAATGAAAACAGATGCAGACCCATTACAGTGCCTCTGAAGATGATCTCCAGCCTTTAACCATTCCATGGTTCCTTCCATGTTGTGTCGGCAGCACTCCTGACGGAGTCCATGTAGAGTATGCCCAAACCAGCCCTTTGCCTTAGGGAATGTCTGAATTTCAAAGTGAACAAAAAGTGGCTTCTGCTGTAGTGCAATACTTTTAATAATCAAGTAATTGCCTGTAGTTTTCAACAAGAATACACTTTAAATGAATTGATAGTCTTACTGCAACAGCCTCATAAAACAGACAAGTGGAGAACATTAATACAATTACATTACCCTCTCTCTGATTTGTGAAGAGGCAAAATGTTTGATGACCAAAGAGCCTTTACTTTTAAACAGATAACTTAACTGGTTTTGCTTACACAAAAGTAATGGAGGAGCCAGAGCATGTTTCCTTTTCAAAATAAGTAAGAAATAGGCAAACAGGTTAGAATCTTTCAAGCAAGAGAAGATATATTTCAGTATACCATATGCATGTCAGTGCTCCAGACGTGCCTTCAGTTTGTAGCACATGTACACATGACAGTGAGGGAACTGCAGGCCCAGTTCTCCTCACTGGCAGTCAGAGATGACCTCATGGAATTGTGATAGCATGCCAATGTGCAAAGAAAATCTAAGTGCTTCCTATGCGATCTATAGGACATTTGCACGATTTTTAACATATGTATTTATATTTCCTTAATAGTTTGTGAAATGCTTAAGAACAAACACATTTTGAAAATGTTGATGTAATTACAGTTTGTTGTGCTTGAATTCTGAATGGAGAACAGTCTCCATTATTTTTTCCACATGTCCTTACTATATTATATTAAAAACATATTCTATTCAGTCAGACATGTGTTGTGTGCTTTATAAATACTTTGCACAGTTGGAAACATTCATGTTTAGCATGTAACATATTAGTGGCAAAAATCTGATTGCCATCAACAAAATGCAGAGAACAGCCTTTGCAGTAAATGGTCTACATTCTGATCATGGAAGGTGATCAGCAGGGGATCCTGCGTGGCCAAAGGGATTGGTTCTGGATGCACATGCAGCTCAGCTGGGTTCCTCTGAACCCTGCAGAGTGRTGGGGTCTCCTCTCCAGGCAAGACACAAAGTCCAACCGAGAAGAATCCAAACAAGTTAATACTCAGGTCTAGGTGGAGTTGTAGTCTTACATTTTAAAACACAAGATACATATCAGTTAGTGTCAGTGCCCTGCAAGGTTCAATGCTTTCCCAGCCTCTCTCACACTTATGGTGTGGTCCGATAATCTCTGACAATCCAATTACTGTGACTCAGGTGTTACTGCGCAGTCTTTCTTACTCAAATCACTCCACTTCTTTGGTGTAGTCCTGGAGTTATTCAAAGAATTAAAACAAGATCATCGTAGAGGGTCTTTTAAAAAAAAAAAAGTTCATGCAAGGTCGATGTTCATAATCTCTAGTGACCAATTAGTAAAACTCAGTGGTTTTCAAGGCAAAATCCTTAGACGAACTTCACAGGAGTGAGAAAATGGCAGCTTTTCATTCTCAAAGCAAAAATGGTCCTGTGTTTTCAATGCAGGAATCATCCTTACCCAGGCCACTCCATGCAGCAGCTGGGGATTTCCACATTTTTCCTATGCATAAACAGAATAAATCTGGGGTGTGGACTGGTCTCCTACTCCAAACCCTCTGATTCTGTTCCAAAACGAAGGCCCCATCAGATGCAAAATAAACTCCACTTCCCAACTAGAATAATATGTGGACTGTGTGCAGAGACTGAGTCAGTGGGTAGGTGGATGGATTCATGTCAGTTCCATATTAATGGAAGGGTCAGAAAGAAAATGCTAGAGTGTTATGTAGAGCTTCCCTTTAGGATGTATCATCCTATGCCACATGAATATACATGGGCAGCTTGTGAGCGATACAAGCCATGCTTTAATGCCTAATGACATCTTGATATGACAACAGCATGGTTTGACAGCATGCAGGAAGTACTGTTGATGGAAATAGGCATTTAGCAAATGAAAAACAAGAATTTTTTTTCCTGAAGAACACTGAAATATGAACATGCTTTCATGAATTCATGGGACTGTGCCTCCTTTTATTCTTGATAACAATTGTGTGGCAACTGGCAATAGTTTTCCTCACTGATTTTCATGTTATGCTCTCTTTTTGGCATGTGGTTCCCTGTTCCAGACATACAATGATTGCGGGCAGGGCTGAGACATCCGAATCCTCTTGTGCGCCCTGCCAAAAGCAGTACCTGTGCTCCCAACCCAGTGATGTGACCATGGTCTGTGCAGGCTCCCCACCCCTTCCAGCTCATCTGTTTCAGACCAGGGCTTCATCCATCCCCATATGTTCTGCTGGATGGAGAACAAGGCTTTTCTGAATTTGGAACAGGAGAACCACAGAATATAAAATCCTGTTTCTACAGCTAGTGAAGAATCTGCTTTAACCCAGAGCACTGAGGTCTGAGTTTTATTTCACACTCCTGCACAAGCATGAATTTGCTAGAGAGCAAGTTGCTCATTCTGTTACAACAAGATTCATGCAGAAGTAAATGAACACTAACCTTGAACAGTAGTGCCTGCATCAAAAGGTATATTTCTTACTGTCCGGACACCCAGCAAGGAAACCACTTAGCCATATGCCGTAAAATGAAGGCATGGCTTGCTAGAGGGCTGCACTGAGAGCTGGCCTAGCAAGCTGGCCTAGCAAACAATGTCCAACCGTATGTTCAAGGAAGTCAAAGAAAATGACACTTCCTTATCTACCTATTATGCATTCTTGCTCTGGTCTGCTGCGTGCGGCTGTGCTACTAAGTCCCTGGCCATCAGAGGAGCCATGCACCCATCTGACTAGTTGGAGCCACTCCACCCCAGGTCATTACACTATGCAATTATGACTCCAGACTTAACTGACACAGTAGACATGGGAACTGAAAGTACAAAAACTCCTAACCTCTGATCCTGTCTCTAAAACAGAATCCCTCGGCGGTTTTAGGCAAGGTACTTAACATCTCTGCCTCAGTTTTCCCATTTGCAAAAGGGGGCTAATAATACTCCGCCACCTATTCCATAGCAGAGTTCTGAAGATTCATTACTTTATATAAAGTGGCTAGAAGATGAAAATGTGCATGTAAGTGCCAAGTGTTATTACAGTTACCCAGTATTAGCTTCAGTGTTTGAGAATTGCTTTCCTTTTTAAAGTGAGGGAAAGTATTTCTTTTAGTCTACCAAGATTAGCATTCTGCACTGCATTTCCTACAAAACTGGGAGGGAAATTTGGGAGTATGAGCGAAATGGGGAAAAATGTGTCCCCTTGGATCCCAATGTACCTTTCACATCCTCGCTGGAAATTGATTTGAAAGTGCCCAACACTTGGTACAATTTGCTGCAGTCAGAAGGCAAAAATTTTATTCTTTCAAGAATGTTTTATGAGCCCCAGGAATAAAACAGCTCTAGAAGGAATGGTTAAGCACAATGTGGAGAGTCTGATTTTCCCCAGAGGTAGAGAAATCATTCCAAGCTTTTCTTCAATTTGGTCATGAAACTTTAACAAGAAAATTCTGAGGGCCCCTTCTGGCACATCAGTAGAATATGTACATTAAGACAAACCAGTGGAATGTTTTGTTTGACCAAATTATTTCCTTCTATCTCAAATGAATTAAACGTTAGATTTTAAGTGACAGTTCCAGCATGGCAAACTACATTTATAGCAATGCAGTCAACATTATGCTTGGTCAGCATCTTTAAACAGACCCACATAACCATGTTTGACAATATGACAGTGATGGAGAACAGGAGAAATGGTCATTCTCACACTAGCTGGGCTGCGAGTACAAGCTGCAGTAAATGAGTGCAACAAACAAAAGAACCAGTTCAGTATTTGCAAATGCTAAGATTATTGGAAACAAAGGAAATGATTTTGTCACTATAAAAAAAAAAAAAGGCCTTTTATGATTGCTCTGAAAAAGCCCCCTGCCATGAACTGCTGCCACTCCTAAGAATTCAGAGCATTCAGCTAATGCATATGGCTCTGCTTCCAACTTCATTAATACGAGATTTTTGGCACTGCAGGAGCACCTCATGTACACACTGGATCAAGATCTGGCCTAAGCACACAACTGTGTTTCTGTTGAATTAGCCAGAGCACCCAATATGGTATTTATGCCAGTTTTATGCTGACTGGAGGAGAGAGGTTACCTAATTCTGTATGATGTCTGCCAGAATTTGTCAAACATATTTGAACCATCATATTAAGTTTGTGCTAGTTCAGTGCTTTGCACTGCGTGGCTGTGATGTTCTGGTCCAGCACAGGGTGCTGTATGCTAGATTTACTGTCCCATGGAACCATAGTTTAAGACATGCAATGCAGTTAACATGTCTTGCTTACATTAACTAGCTGTGCCCCCTCAATGTAAGATACTGTTTAGGTCCCATATGCATAGCAGGGATTATATAATTCCAGAGAAAAAGCTCTCCTTTGACGTATACTCCAGGGCTCCATGTTTCTCAGTGATGCAGTAATTGCCAGGTCCATGTGCCTCCTGAATTTAAAATGTTTCTGTCTCACTTGAGTAAGTAAATAAAAGACACCAACTTAAAATAAGCAAGGAATGGAAAAAAGAGAAGAGTCAGATCAGAACAGAAATCTACTGTCCACTCCTGCTTTTCTGACTTCCCATTGAAGGGTGTGTAGAGCCAAGCCACCCTGCACTGTGAGTTACTCCACTTTCAACATGCATTGGTCAAATCTTGGAGAATCAGAGCCAGCTTTGGGATGCTGAGGCATGCTGGCAGGAAGACTCTGCTGGGATCCTCCCTTCTTCAACGTCCCTCCCAAGCAGAACAGAGCCAAGTACTGCAGAGTGGGTGGGGAGGTGCAGAAATCTGTGTGCCCCAACAGCTTGCCCAGGCAACAGAGAGGACAGCCACACAGACACTAGGGCTGTCAGCATCTGAGACATTTTCTAGCAACAATTCCCTCTGAAGGGAGCAGCCCTTCAGACAAAGCATTGTGACACATTCTGGTGAATTTTAGGCTATTTTCTCTTCCTTTTCTTCTAATTACTTAGTCATGGAATCCAGAATAATCAGCCATAACTGGTCAAAAGAGCCACAGAAACAAAATGCCTCTTGGGACTTTGCAGTACAATGTTGGACCAGTAAAAAGACACTTCACTAACCTAAAAGCAGTGCAAGTCTCTTTGTTTCACCTGCTTTCTTCCATATATCTGTCTTATTTTTCCTCCTTCCACCTCTGATTTTTCTTGTCTTCTCAATGTCACTTTTTCCTCTCTTGGTTCTTATTCCATCTTATAAAAATACTTTATTTCTCTTGCTCTTCATGTAACTCCTTTTCTTTTCACATGGTATTGCCTACTTCTCTCTTTTCCCCCCAGTTGTTCCCATTCATTCCTGGCCACCATCCTCCCCAGTTTCTTTGCTCTTGCTTACCAGTTCTGCCTTGCTGTTCTCTCTACCACAGTCCTCCCTGCCTAGTGTTTTCTTTCCTTCAGTTTCTGACTCCTTTTCCCTGGGGAAATTCAGCTCTCTCACTCCAGCTCTTATATCTTCCTGTTCCCCATTCTTGTGGTCCTTCCCTTACTTAAATGTTATGTTATTCTCATTCCCTCTCACCTCACTTCCCTGCAAAGCTCCCACATCTTTCCCCATGGGCTAACCAGCAAAATGTCTCCCAGAAGCCAGGGACGCCACAGGAGCCACAGTCAGGGGAGTGACATCTACAGACAAGAGACTAGGCTGAAGAGAAGCTCTGTTTGTACACGAGTGAATTCATGGGGAGGTTATTAATTGCACTTATCAGTTTGGTGTGGTTTTCCTAAGAGCAAAGGGTGGATCAACAGAGAGGAAAATCCCAGACTTCTCAGTTTCTTTTTCAGACAGCTATGCCTGTTACATCACTCTTATTAATGCTCCCCTGCTTTCCCCAAAACCATCATTGGTGCTACATAGACAACAGGCTGCCGGTTGCCCCTTTCCTTGCCCCTCTCAGAGGTGGGGATGGTTGCTGTGGTCAAAGGCATGCAGTGGTAGAGCCAGATCCCCTCTTCCACTTATGCTGGTATGCAGCTTGGAGCCGCGTCAGCGCTTTGGATGAGATGCTCTTTCCTGTGGCTGGAAGTTGCATCAGAAGCTCACCACAGAGGACAGCTGAGCTACCAGCTAGCAACTGACAGGGTGCTTGCGCTGTTCTTCCATTAACTTTACCCAGGTAAAGTTCCCTGCCGTGCTGTGAGCTAATCCAAAAACGGGAGAGCCCCAAACGTAGAACCCAAGTATTGGGGCTGATTATTGGCCAGATAAAAATTATGCTCAGTATGCTTTTAAGTTGCTATCATATAACCCCTCTGCTAATGGTCAGCTTCCATGATCTCTTCACAGCAAAAAAGTCTGGAAACTACCAGGACTAAATCTTTGCCAAGTGCAACATCACTAAGTCAACAAAGTTGTGGTAGAAATACATTTATCCCATTGTTAGGGATGGGAGAGCCAAAAATAACAGGGATGTTTAAGGGACAGCCACAAAGATCCCTAGATACTGGGCAGCCAAGTTGAAAGCTCCAAAGGCCATTGCCTTGCAAGAGCAGAAGCCAGGCACAGTCGAACAACTCATGAACGTTTGCTTTTCTGCTTCATGTCCTTCCCACTCCTTTCCTTAAGAAATGTAGAGGATTAATACTAATTCCTTATGGATGCAGAGCCTAAATTCACACAAACATGTATGCAGCAGGCAAACAATACCTCTTTTAAATCCGCAGAGAAACTCAGACGCCAAAACAACTCACCTCCAAGTACTTCACCCAAGTCTCACAGGAAGGCTATGGCAGAGCCCAAAATAGAGCCCAGACCTTCTGACTCCAAGCCATGGGCCCTAACAAAAACACCAGTCCCCCCCCACCAGCCCTCTGTTCATACACTACATTGACCAGACTGGAAAAGGCATTCAAAATAAATAAAGCCCCCTTCTCGTGCCAAGTTTTAAAAAACATTTTCTTGTCATGGCTGGTTGTTTTTCTCTTGCTAGACGTTAGGCAGTCTCCACAAAGTGAGACAGCTTTCCTTTCAGAATCCTCCAGGAAACACAGTTGTCTCCCACATGTTACACTTAATGTAACTCAAACAAATGTTTTAGGAAATTCCCCCTAATTCAGTGAAATTGTTAGCTTGGCAGTGGTGCACTGGAAACAGGACTGAAAGATTGTGTCGGATTTTTTTTCTTTTTAGAGTGTGCAGGAGAGCTCAGGCTTAAGACGAGCTGCTGAGGAAGACAGAAACTCATGTTACATATAAAGGATTTGGCAGGCCTGAACACAGAAATTTCCAGAAGTGTTTGCGTGGCAACAGCTCTGTGCCAGTCCACATTTTTGAGCTATTCTGGCTGGATGCCCAGCCGACAAGAAAGTCTTGTATCTCCACACAGTTCATTGGCTTCCCTGAGGAGTTTCCATACTGCATGGCAACRTTGGATAATCTTATTTGTGCGCCAGAAAAACTCCTGCTACTTAYACTGTTACTAAATACCAGATGTGCTTAATAAAGAGTAAGTGGAGCCAAACCTAGGGTAATCACATAACCTATCATTAACATTTTCTAAAAACAAAAATGCAATTGGAACACCAGATTACTGTTTTGCTTTGTTTGCTTTACGCCCTATTACTGGAACCCCTAGGGTGCTGGGAACGGAGCGCGGTAGGAGTAGACAGCTCTGGCACGGCTGATGACATTGTTTACAATCACACCCCTGCACATCTGAAACATGTGTGAGAAAGTAAAGGCTAAGCAGATTTCCTTTGCACTCAGCACAAGAGCCGAGAGGGAGGGGAAAACTGCAGCAGGAAGTCTACACCGAGTGAGAAAGTGCTGGAGTCATATTTCTTTATCCTGTGGAGGTGGCTGGGGGAAAAGAAATAACAGCAGCAGCATGAGTTTGGTCCTTCATGACCTGCACATCCCCAAATCCCTGATGCACAAGAATGCAGAAGTGGGTCTTGTTCCTTGAGGTTTAATGACAACCCAAATCCTCCAAGCCCATTTAAAACACATTTTTGTGTGAGTCAGGGGCCTAGTCACCACACAAAATGTGTGTGCACATTTATTATGGATTTAAATGGATGTTGCACATGTGCACATCTGATGCTGACCAGACCCTTGAGGAAAACGGTTAAGTCATGGCAATGGCAARTGAATTCTGCTGGGACAGGCTCTTAAAAGAAGGAGCGATACAAACACACTGCAGCATTTATAGTCCCTGTGCAACCCCTCAAAGCGGAGTCCTGGTGTGATTCAGCTCAGAGCCTGGAAGAGCTGTGAGTCACCCTGTGCAGAGGGGGGAAATGAGATGTGGCTGAACAAGCCAGTTTCTCCCACGGCTGTTTCTGCAATTGACATAGAGAAATGGAGTCAAACGAATAGAAAAGAGTTTGTAGCTTTATTTTAGTGTCCACTGCTACCCCAGTGGAAGAGAAGCCTGGCAAACACGCATCACCAGGATTCTCTCAAGGGTGGCCGTCCCTCACATGTCTGCTTTCTCTGGGCTCACAAAAATGAAGGTGACTGGAGATGGGAACAGTGAGAAGCCCAGATCTTGCTTATTATGCACACAAAGCTGGGGAGCAGTGAGTCATCCTCATGATGCAATACCCACAGTGGTGCCATCACTCTAGTCCCTAAAGGAAAACTGTGACCCACATCAGTGGGAGTCACAGCTAGGCAAAGGCGGGATATCTGAACCCAGGAGCCAGGCCAAGGGAGCGGGGTGAGGAGGTCACAGCAGGTGTCAGCCCGCCACAGCCTGGGGAGTAGAAGGCGGCCACCCCTAGCGCTTGAGGCTCCCAGTGCGGCTTAACCCCAGGGCTTACCAAAGGCTGTCTTCTACCTGCAGGAAGAGAAAAGTCAGCAGGTCAGGGAAGCACGATGGACTTGATCCTGCCGAGGAAACCAGCAGTCCGTGCCCTCCCCACTTGGCCCCGTTTATTGCATGAGTTTTGGAAAAACAGGCCCAGACTTTGTTTCACCTCACAAATTCAATAGCGCTCATCTTAAAGGCTGAGGCAAAGTAACACCGAGTCACACTGCTGCTCTGTGTTGCCCCGAGGCCAAAGAGACAGCATAATCCTCCACTTCCCCACAAGAGCCAGCTGCACAGCAGGAGAGAGTGAGCAGCTGCTTCTGCTTGGTTCAGGATTTTGCCTGATACAAATATTGTCAGTCTGGCCCTTAGTCACTGGCATCAGAGGCTTAGGGCAGCAGACTATTCGGGGCAGTAAAACAGCCATGTCTCCACTGCCTGCTTTGCCTACACCATGGTCCTGGAGGCCTGGGTGTGCTGCAGCCACCCCTTTGAGGTTGGGCTGAGGAGGACAGGGCTGATCTGTGGGGGAGTGGAGCTTCCTTCGCAACAGGCACCTGGATCACCTGGGTCCTCCCCCACATCTCTCCCTTCCAGCTCCATCCTCTCTCCCATCCCTCCCTTTCCCATGGCTGGAGTGGCTGTGGCTTTTCAGCCTTCAGGTGTCAAGACTCGGTTTTGCATATGCCGCAAAGAGGCCTCAAGCAGGCTATAAAAGTGGGCTGCTGCACATCCTCGTGTGTTATCATGCTTGTTGCCAGCACCTTTTCTGTCTTCACCACCTGCCATAATTTCCTGGTTGAGCACAGCCTGAGTTAGCACTGTGTGCAAAACTGCTCGCCAAGTCAGCACAACTTGAACAGAAAGTTGCAACTTTTCACAGGACCACCRCTTCCTACCACAAGTCCTCCAGTGGGAGGTGAGTGGGTTTATGTCTGCCTAGTAGCATACACTCTTACGGCACTATAATTAATGTCAGACAGATAGAAATGTGCCCTCACCCCTCACACTTTGTCTTACTGAGCAGTATCCCTCTCCCCACCCAGTACCAGTGAAAGCAGGAGAGCTGAGCTGGCAGGAGGGAGGCACAGACCACCACTCCAGTCTATATGGCGACAACAATGCTACAGGCACCCCAGACCAGCCAAGCTCAAGTGCCCCCAGGAACTTCCCCTCTCTCCCTGCAGTACCAAACGCTGTTGGTGACAGTGATGGGTTTCAGATGGGGTTCACAGCAATCCTAGAGAGCAAGGAGAGCTGCATGTGACCTGAAAGCCAGAGTCACTCAGAGCAAGAGAGAGCAAGCCTACTCCACCCACAGCAAAAGCACAGAATGACCAGCTTTCCCAAATTAAAAACCTGGGACAGCAGTGAAATATCCAGCAGTTCACTCCCTTGGCTCCCATGTGCCCACTCCCTGTGATCCAAATGATTTGGTATCAGTGGAGCTGCTGGTTTGTGGRAGCCTCACCCCACCAGCTGTAGGCAGTATGTAATACAGCCAGGAGGAAATTAAGTAGTGGCTCCCCAACACTGCATCAGTGTTTCCACTTCAGGCTTTAAGGATCTTCTAAAAGAGTCAGGAAATAGCACAGGAGAACAATTAATCCAACTGTATAAAGGCCTTCCTTCTCTCCCCTCCCTGCTGCCTAGATGCCCAGGTCCCCTGCCGGCCTCTCCCCTAGCAGTCACCTCCAGGCAGCTGCTTCCCTCTCGGCCTCCTCTGGGAGGCTGAGGAGAAACAAGGACAAGGCCCATGAACTGCAAGGATCCAGGCGCTGGCCCTAGAAACACCCTGTCAAATCTCCCTGCCACACCACCTCTGCATAGGCCATTGAGTTCAGTTTGTAGCTGAACCAAAAAAAAAAAGYTTTTCCTACAGCACTTCCAGGAGTCCAGCAATTGTACTGCTCTTTGAAGTTTGGTTTGTCTGTCTGTTTTGAAGGGGAATCCATAGAATGGTCCTGAAAGCGAACACCTAGCTCCATCCCTAGTTGGCAACTGGAAGTTCAGACTCCTGCCAAGCAGTCACAGGGTACTCCACAAGCAGCTTGCTTCATCTCTCCACCGGGAAACAAACTCCATTGCCAACAGGRGACCCCATTCTGTTTCCTCTGGCTCCAGTTCCCATAGGCTCAGACTCATACAAGGTCAAGCCTCACTGCTCAAAATTTTGGTGAAGGCCTCATTTCTTGGATTTAGTGCCCTTCTTTTCTGAAAGAGAAGTCTTTTAACTTGTTACTGGCATATTGTCTGTCACTATAATCTCTTCCTTGCTATGCTTCATGTTCAAACTTGCCACTCTAGGACCACAGGGTCCCAAGAGCCCATAGGACAAGCCCAGCCCACATGATAGAAATATCATAGGCAAATTTAATACAGAGCACTACTGAAGTTTACTTGTCTTGAGTTTTACAGGGGAACTGGATGCATATGAGGTTTTTCTATTCTACTGTGGCAGTGTGTAGAGGCCAGGCAGAAGTAGATGTCCATTTCCTAAGGCATTGTACACATCTAAAACATGGGACAGTCCTTGATGCAAAGAGTTAACTCTAGAGATACAAGACAAAAAAGGAATTGAACAAGGAAGCAGAGAGGACAGAAAATGAGTTTGCAAATACTGCCTTAGTGCTATGATCATTGTGAAAAGAGGTGAGTTTTGAGGGCTTTATTGGAACACACCTGAGGAAGAGCTGTAGGGAAGGAAAGAGTAGGGAGGGCAGATGAGAGGCTAGGAGGAAGAGGAAGACAACATAGACAGGTCCCAGTGTATCTTCTTCTGTTTCCCAGCAGCCAAAGGGCAGAGAGGTACAAGGGGCACAAAACGGGTCCCTATATACTCAACAGAGATGCAGGGGGTGACTATTTCATCACTTCTTAGCTGGTGAGTCTCAGCTGACCCCTTCTTCCTCCTTGCCATTGGGTTTCACTGTCTATTTAAGCAACTTCTGCTAGCTTCCATCAAAGCCAAAGCTGGACAAGTGGGCAACACAATGTCAGGAAACAATTCCAGACTAATGCACATAGGAAAGCTTTGCTAGAGCTCTCCAACATATTGACAAGTTTTATCTTATCTGTTGCCAGTCATGACAAAAAGCCGGAGGGACAGTGAAGGTTAATCAGGCACTTAAAAGAGCTCAGAACAAGGGAATAGCCAATTACACTGAAGGACATCATATCTGCAATTAAGGGTGAACTCCAAAAACACAGTAATGAAGAAAATAAGCTGTTTCTCTTCCCCAGCCCTGTATAAAAAAGGCTCTCCACTGGCCACAACAACAACTATGTGGAAGTGTCATTCTCCTTCATGAGTTCCCACCATCTCCTGAAGGAGGGAGGATGAGCAGTAAGCCTGTAAGTATTTACAAGAAAATGGCTTAGTGCAAAGTGCTTCTGGGCACAGCTCAGTTGCCAGTAAAAGGTGTGATGAAAAGCATACTTTCTTTGATGAAGCCTCAGTCGAGTGGTTTATGGGTAAAGGTGAATCTAGTATATATCATATTTGTCTGATGGTAAACAGAGACCATTTGTGAAATCCATCTGACTCGATGTTCTGAGAAAATCTTCATGAAACRTCTGTGAACTTTGAAATACTCCATTGTTGTCAGGGTTTCAGCTGGAAATTGTTCTGGATGCGAGAGAATGTTGGGTCACTAATGGTTTATTTCTTATTAAATGCTTCAAGTTTAGGGGCAGAAAACATTAGGTGAAGATAAATAACAGCAGCTTRTCTTTTGCTTGAGTAGTAAAGACCCAGGTTATTACTGTGTTAAGAAAATAAGTTTAAATATGTGAAAAGTATTTTTGGCCTTGTAGAACAGAATGACTCTATTACTAATCTAGGTTAACAGGCCCTAAGATTTAACTGCTCTAGGCCAAAAAGGAAGTTAGGCATTTTGTCTAGGCACTGGAAAGAGACTCAGTGTATCTATTGTAAGCTCCTGACTCTGTCCTTAACATCCTATCATTTTATCTCTATTGCTTCAATATAGCAGAGTATTTGAGAGCACAAAAATGAACTGATTGTTTGTGTGTTTACAATTAGATACAGTGCTGAATGACCCTTAATCCCATCAGAAATGGCAGGCATAATGTATCTCTACCTCTGCGGAGGAGACTCAGCTGTACCTGGCTTTCCATCCATTCAGCCTGGAGAGAGCAGTTTCACACTCCAGAGAAACCCCGAAAGGAAATGCTGAAAAGATATAAAGGCTACTTCTGCTAAACACCCTTTCCAGTCAGTTCTGCTCATGTGTAAAGCTTTACAGGTTATCTCTGAGATTTCATTGGGGCAGGGGGGAATCACCACTTTCCTAATTCGATCTCCCCTCATTGGACTTTCCACTACTTAGGGCCATCCATCACGGTCTGTGCCAGCCCAACTTCTGTGAATTCAGCCTTCTCTCGCTTAGTTTTCTCAGCTTTTAAATGATAGTAAAGTCATGGTCATGACTTAAGCCACTGTGAAATAGGGGACTTCTACTCTGAAACAGGAAACTCTATGAGCACATCTCTCAAAATAAAAAAAGGTGTGAAATAAAACTAGCGTAGGCATTTGAGCACTGTCTCTGTGTCACGTAACTGTGATGTTGGCTTAAAGTCAGCAGTAGTAAATTCACCCATGCAAGCTACTAAATCAAGTTCAGATGCCCTCTGTAAGAATTCTCCCCAGTCTACGTGTCTACCTTTAGTTAACCGGTGCACACCTGTGGGTACACCAGGCATGTTTGTCTTTTTTCCTTGCACATGCAGACTTGAAAACAATCAGGAGCAACCACTGGCCTCACCACATGCTGCAGGGCATGGCTGGGAGAGCCCAGAGTCATCGGTCTCACCCCCTCAACTCTGTGGCTCAGCCACACGTGCTATGGTACATTCACGGTGGCTGAGGGCTGATTACATCAGGGATTTGGGGGTGATGCATTCAGAAAGCTGTTTCACAGGCTCACCCAGGGATTGCTGTGGCTGACTCTGCTTGTTCACATCACCTGCCCTGCCTGGAGCAAGGACTGGGCTGGCTGCGACTCACCATGACGTCTGCTGGGACACAGGTGAGCTTATGGCAGCTCCACCAGGAATTTCACTGCACTTCCCTCGCAAACGCTGCCACGTGGAGGAAGTCACTAACAAGCTGCTCTCCTAGTGCCAGAGGGGGACAACAGGCTCAAGTCCTCATCCAGCTATGTCTCTTCAGCATCACGTTGGGAAAGGGTCAGGAGCCTCACCTTTCTGCTCCCATCCATGGAGGATCTCCCTCTCTTCCCCACTTCTGAGCTGCATTCTGCCAGCTATAAAACAGTTGCAAAAAAATGGTGTCCAAACACCTCTGAGATAAGCTCCATGCAACTCACTGGAGCAATAACAGTTACAGGCAATTCTGCAAGATTTGGCCCAAGCATAATCAATCGTTCTTAGCATGACTAAGCCCAAATCAAGGGCAGAACACCTGCCATCAAGCAAGCTAACAAAGGCACAGTAAGAAACCATCCCACCCCTCAAAGTTTAGCATTTAAAGAATCATGACTGTGGGAGAAAAGGAGATAGTTTTCTTCCCATGTTACTGAGGAGGAACTGAGGCAGAAGGCTATCAGAATCTCCCAGTATCACATAAGAAACATGTTGCATGAGCAGGAACAAACCCAAATTTCTTCATTCCCAGTCCCATGGCAACCATCATACTATCTCCTGCTCAGTATTGGCCATCAGGATCCATTCCGCCTTTTGAAATGGCAGCTAGTTTTTAATGGCAGCTGCCTATATTACTCCACTAAGCAGCATCTTTCTTTATTTTACAAACTCACTTCAAGTTTCCTTGAGTACCCTGCTGACACAGGGTGAATTTCTGAGACTAATCTTTCCTCCCTTTTCCCAGAACAGAAACCATCTGGGACTACTGAGATATCATCTTGTGGCACTGGCTGACTTTATTCTTTAATGAGTTTCTGTGTAACAACTTCATGATGTTTTTCCTGGGAGGACAACTGTCTCAGCTAAAACCTTGTCTCATATATTCCTTCATAGAAGGAATGTTTTATGCTAAAGCTCTTGAAAGAATTTCCTTTTGTGCTCTGTCCCCACCTTTCTCTGTTTAATTCCTCCCAAACGTCTCTCTGATGCTTAACCTGCGGGTCGTCATACTCACCAAAAACAAAGCAAAATGCTGGCTTGAATAAGCTCAGGATACACAGATGTCACTTCTGAACATTAATAGGCCACATGATACTACCAACTTTATTTGATCCTATTTGCTGAAGCAGTCTGAATTTCTCAGGGGCAGGTTTTTTATCCCAGTACATTATTGTTGAAACCCATCAAGCAAATGGGAATGGAATGGAAGCTTGAATGGGCTTGTTTAATAAACAGGCTAAGTAACTCATCTGCAGTATAGCAATTTTGCAGTAAGGCTGTGTCTTCCCTGTCCTGTTTTTCCTTAAAATTCCTTAAATTTCCTTAAATTTCCCCTCTTTGTGGCATAACAGACAGTCCAAAGCAACTGTGACCGTTGTTTGCACAACGGTGTTGTTTAACATTACTTAGAATTACTTACCTTGGTTATACTAACCTCGTTTAAAATCTGGTACCTGAGCTCTGCCCACACCAGCACCCTCATGTTTGCTGTTACTACTGAGACTGCTTTGGCAGGAGTTATGTTAAACCACTGTAGGAAAATGCTAGCATGGTTAAATCTTCGGCTTCATGCTGACTGCCTTTGCCTGATGCAAGAAACCCTTGCTGAGGCAAATAGTCTCATTTTTTTGGTGGGTTAATGGCCTGGCAAACCAGGCAGGCAAGAGTAAGCCCTATTTTACAGGTATTTCTCATCCTACTTGGCACTGCTGGGAAGACCGGCCCCAGGGGCAGCTGTGCTCTTTCTCTGAGCAAGTGACATTCAGAGCAACAACCCACACTCAAGCCCCAACCTCCAGCCTTGGGATCTGCTGGTGATACAGTGGCAGCTCCCTAGAGGCTTCCCTGCTGCCCTGGAGAGCTGAGCTATGCAGTGAACCCATGGCACCTGCCAGGCTTGGAAGACGCGGCCCTGAGCTTTGAGGATGGGAATGCCCCTGTGAGCTTAGGAGCAGCACTGGGCTTTGTTTACTCCCCTGCCTCCTCCCACAATCGAAATAAGGATCGAACCCACAGCCGGCGTGAACCAGCTCATGGAAATTCAATGCAGCCCTGCCAGGTAGCAGCAGCTGAAGAGCTGGCAGCAGAATCTATTTTTTATACATAAAACTTGCTGCTTTGCACGACCTTTGCTTTCACAGCAATGCCAGCAAAGCAGCCAAGCTGCGTTTCCCCTATGAAAGTGTGAATGTAAGACTTTCTGCTGGACACATGCATCAAAGAAGTGTTCAAGATAGATAACAGCTATTATCTGTCACAGTGCCATTTTTACACCGAACAAACAGTGTGGGATCACGCTCTGTCCCCCTGCTCCTTGCCTGCTAAAAAACAACTGAAACTAATTACATACCAGAAATACCAACATCCCCACAAAGCCTCTGCTGTATGGAGGCTCTCTCTCTCTCCCTTTTTTCCCTTCTGTCTGATTCACCAGGTCTTTGGCAGCACTCCAGGATTTCGGGCGGGCGGGGKGGGGAGCGGAGAGAAGGGGGGTTTGGGAGGGAAGTAACTTCCTGCGCATACCAAGAGCCTCATTTTGATCTGTGATACTGCATGCTCATTTCCACTTCACAGATGCTGCTGAGCTGTGCCACAGAGAGACAAATCCCAGAAGTGGAAGGGAGCGTGGTGGGGAGAGGAAAGATGAAAGCAGAAAAGAGCTGCATTTATTAAGCTGTTTTTCTTTCGGTGAAAAGAAGCATTTATCAGTGATTTCATATATCATGTGAGACGTGGCTTCCTGCCAATTTCTAAGGATCCAAACAACCCACTGACATCATACACTAAATATAGAACAGCTCCCTTTAGGTGAATAAATAATGCAGATGCAAAGGCACAGGTCTTCAGTCACATATTTATTATGATCAGACTGTCAAATTCTTATAATCTAAAGAATAATGTCCAACTCCAGCAAGGAGGGATAGGTGAAGAATGCAAAACGGCAGACAATAGGTGATTAAGCAGATTTCCTTGTTCTCTGCTTTTTCATGCAGCTACATTTTATTTCTGCAGTAAACCATGTTACAGCTTTTCCAACRCAGCTCTGCTGTGTCCCTCCCTTTTCCTCAAAGCCAAGCTGTAACGACAAGAATGGGTGGGGAGAAACCAAACAATGAACACAGCCAAAATGTGGAAACTTCCCTAGGCGCTTAGTGGGGAAAAAAAAGAAGAAAGAAAAAGGCAAAAAAAAAAAAAAAAGGCTCTGATGAGGCTATGCAAGCAGTAAAATAACAGCATCTCAGTATGAAGCAGAAGTTTTCCATGCCCTTTCAGACAGAGGTTTTAATTAGAGTCTCCCAGTGCTAATCATTCTTGATTCCTCTAGTATTTTTAGTTAAGGCACACATTATAACTAGACAAGCAAACCTGTAGCTGGCTCTACAGTAAAATATATTAGGTCTCAGCGTCCAAAGAAGGATTAGGATTCATAATAAAATCCAGTCGATACTTTTCCCTTCTTTTCCTTCCAATCAAAGGCACTAAGTAGGAGGAAGAGTCCGAACCCATTTTACTGGGGAAGAATGGAGAAATTAGAGTAGGAAACAAGAAGACAATGCATCATAAAGGCTGCCACAAGGTGTTGGATCAATGACAACATCTGCATGAATTCTTTTCTTCACAGTCTTGGATACAATAGAAGTTGTTACTATGGAAACTGGTGCAAAAGCATCAGGCAGGAGGGAGAAGGCTATAATGAAAGGTGGAAAAGTGAGAGAATATTTTTAGATCACTTAGGAGGAACGCTAGAAAATGACATCATCCTATCTCATTATTTGCACTAGTGCTATACAACACATTGTGGCATCTGCCCCAGGCTGTTAAATGGAGAAACGTTATTATGTTTGTGAATTATAAATACTGCAGTAAAACTTGAGCTTGGAAGTTATTAGACATCACTATTCTGTAATAAAGAAGAACATTTAATACACTGTGCTGCATGGATTCACTGTAGGATGCAAGAAGCATTGTGTCTAGGATTTTAATATTCCCAGAAAGTAGTTATGAGTCATCCTTTTATTGTTATTAAGAAGCAAAATACAAATAATTTTACACATTTGATATCCCATACATCAACAAGACTTTTGCACTAAAGAAACATGGCCTAATTTTCCAGGGTGCTGCATGTTAACATGTTCTGAGCAAATGTGGAGGTAGTTGTAGATCCTCAGCACTGCCAAAAATCCTATCATCCATTTCACATGTGAAAGCCTCATTAATTTCAGAAATACCAAGTGTACATTTCATTAGCTGGATTTAGCTGGTTAGGTAGGGCCAGATCCCATTTAGAGTTCAGGACCCAGTAGATACCCTAGGCATCTACTGAATATAGCCTTGATTCAAAAAAAAAMCCAAAAAACACAAAACACAAAAAACAGTTCTGACACATTTGCACTAGCTTTCCTGAATCAGGGGGTCCTTTAGAGGGAGCTGAGAATGATGAGCATGTCTGAAATGAATCAGATTAGCCAGCTAAGCCCTCCCAAAATATACATGTATATGTACATGTGTAAATGCGTATATATATGTGTTTGTGTGTGTGTATATACATATATATATATATATATATACACACACACACGTGTATAGGTGCAGCAGCATTCCCATGTGCCAGTTCCCAAATGTTAGCCCCAGCAACTCACAGGATCAACTCCGAACACGTACACAAGCCTGACAAGTCCGTGTCTTTCARACACTGCTGCTGACTGACAAACAGAAAAGAAAGCCTCCAAACTTTAGAGGTGAAACAGGCAGGGACTTGTCTGCCTTGCATCAGAATGCGGGTGCCTGGAGCCTGCTGCGCTTGAGGGAGTCGAATCATTATTCTGGTCACACCACCACCAGTAAAGTTAGAAGGGTAAACCCAGAGGAATGTGTTTCTTGTGACTGCAAAACTTGGAGCCTGCTCACTGCACTGGAATAATGATCAGTAAATGCCATGCTCGGCTAGAGAGTATACGGGAGCTGTCAAGGCCACTGGAGCCTGTCATTGGAGATGGGCAGGGATTGAAATTCCCAAGCCGCGCAGATATCCATGGACACTGCCAAAATACCTCTGGGTGAGTGACAGGGCTTGCCCTAGCTTTTGCCCTGTGCAAAGTAAAACACATGGGCCCTCAACCATTTGTTTTCACACTTACGACTAAGCCCTGTGTCAGCAGGCATGAGCAGGAGCCGAGTAACCAGAGCCGCGCCGCAGTCTGATGCCAAAGGAGCAGACATGGGTGCAGGCAGTGTCATGTAGCCCTGCTGCAAAGGGTGAGCTACACTGACGTCATTTTGCAGCGCTCCTCCTAGGTGAGCTAAAAATACTCTCTCACTTTCCCCCTTTCATCCTCCCTCCTGCCTGTGCCGCCCACCCGAAGGGGCGGTAGCTGCGAGGGTGGGCCCGGAGCACACGCAGGATGTGTCAAGGGTGTAAGTCCTCACCCTCTGCCTGGCCAGCAGTGCCATAAAAGGCACTCATGCGCAGCCTGACAGACGCACAAACCAACTGGGGAAACAGAGCAAGAAATAGCACAGAGCCTGATGGCGGACGGATGGATGAGCAAAAATACAAACAAGCCAGAAAGTTACCATCTGGTTGCAGGCAAAGACTGCTTAAAACAAAGACAACAGGTAGAAAAACCTGATTTTTTTCCCCTGTGCAGTCATAATGTGCAATTATTCTCTCTAAGTTCTCCCTCTTCACAAAAGATCTGACTCCTTAAGTATATAATAAATAGTAAAACGTGGATGTATGTGTGCTACTTCTGACCCACCTTCAGGGGAGAGTAGATGAATGCTACCCCACATACCATGGCTTAGACTACCAAGAGTCCTACAGAGCAAGTCTATGGGGCAGGACCAGAAAAGGTGAGTGAGTTTAGCTGAGCTGAGAAAACATAAAACATATTTTTTCCTAGTGTACAGTCTTTTAGCTCTAACATCTCTGACTATGCTGTATCTAAATCTCCTGACTCAGCCAGGCCATGACGGAGACAGCAGCTTTTGTTATGATTTGATCGGCTAAATTGATCTATTCTGCACATGGGCTACATTCAGCTTAACATCAACCGCTTTTCCTAGATAGGATAATGCCCAGAACAATGTTGAATAACTGTTCCTTTTTTTCTCTCTACTCTTTTTTGGCTCTTCTCATTTTATTTTATTTTTGAGGAAGGAGGTTAGGTTTCTACGTCTTACAATATTAGTGTTGGATATGGATGAAACAATGTTTCATGCAATTTATCATTTAATTTGTATTATATGTTAGCTTTGGCAGTGCAGGCATTGTAATCATGCCAGTAAAGGAACTTTGATCTGAATGAATGTAAAACTCAGGCACTCTTGAAGTATGGTTGCAGATAATAATTTAAATATTAAACAATTGCCTGTGGTTTTTGGGATACAGGTGCTGTCCATGTCCTAAATATCACACTTTATAAGAGGCACAACTTCTTTGCAAAAATCAAAGACCATTTTAGGACAACAAATGCCTTGGGACAAGGAGTTGCTTTCATGATTGGAATTCACCAGACACATTTTGGGTGCTGCCCCACTCTAAATCACAGTGTCACAGACATGTATGGCCAGAAGGATCTCAAGAGATCATCCAGCCCCTCTTCCTCTCTCCTTTACACTCTTCCTGTCTTCCCTGATACTTGTTTAACCTTTCTTAAATATCTTCAGCAACAGGGACAGCCCTTTGCCAGGGCTCCTGCTAGTAGGAACATGTTTTTTCTTAAGATCTAACATAGGTCACTCTCACTAAAAAACACCTCACCTTCTTCTCTACCTACCTGAAGTCTAGTTGGTCTAATGGCAATCTTTACATATTTGACATGTTGCCATGCCTTTCCTTATCCTCCTCTTTTCTAGACCAGACAAACCAGTTCTTTTAACCTTTCCTTGTAAGCCATGCCTTATAGACTACAGTCATTCCCCTGCTTTCCTCTCAGCTCTCTCCCATTTGCCTTCATCATCCCTAGAGTGTGATGCCCACAGCTGGACACAGTCCTCCACTTGTCTCAGTCCTGAGAAACAAGGAGTGCTGACTTCCCAGGCCCCACATCTGGCATGCCTGCTAGTATGTCTTGGTCTCCCCCTTCCCCTTTCTGAAACAGTGGCACRCTGCTGATTCGTATTCAGCTTGTGATCCGCTTGCCCCAATCTTTTCCTGCTCTATCGCTGTCAGCCTGGCCCTTCTCCATGTTGTATTTATGCGTTTGATTTCTCCTTTCTAAGTGTGTACTTTGCACTCCCCTGTATTGCATTTCATTTGATTGATCTCCAACCATTTCTCCCATTTGTCAAGACCACTTTGAATTCTAGCCCTCCAAAGTGCTTGCAAAGTGTGCTTCCCCACGTGCCGTTACCCGCAGATTTTATAAGTGTACTTTCTATTCCATTATCCCAATCATTAATGACAGAAATAATAGCAGCACAATCCAGCTCCTTCTGCGTGCTCGCTGCTCTCCCTTCCGACCCTCCGAACACCCGCCGACCCTCGGTGTCCGGGCGGCGAGTCCCCTGGCCTGTGAGCTGCAGGAGGCAGCTGGTTTGCCGCAGCCCCCTGAAGACAAGGGCCAAAGCACATTGCCACGGGCACGTCAGCTCAGCTGGTGCCGGCTGCATGCATTAGGGCCTTATGCCCGACGTATTCATGCCTTAGTCTGAAATTAAAAAGTAGCCCTTGCCCAAGAAAGGGGCCTTTCCCCTACACCTCGCTTTTATGGGGGAAGGCCCATTTACTCCAAATGTTTCCAAGCAGCAGCACACACATAAAGGAAGGACCACCTAGGGCAAGATTTCTGCAGGCTGTGCAGGTCTCCAAGAGGAGCAGGAACAGCATGCTGGCGGCCACTCGTTTCCCAGCTGCCTTTGGTCAGTGCAGATGGAGGGACACGGCTAAACGGAGGGGGAGAAGAGCAACTTGGGGGGGGGGGGGGGGCTTAGTCTGGCTCTGCAGGACAGCCGAAGCTTAGGCTACCAGAAATATTTACTGAACCTCTTTGTGCCGCTTCAGATCCGACTTGCCAGGGACCCAGCTGAACAATTAAAGGAAATAGCAGTTCAGTCGCAGACTTTAGTTACAGCACACTTATAGCCCTGCCTTCTATGAATAAAATTAATCGTTCGCACTGATTCTCTAATCAGCCCAATCCTCAGAGGTGTAAATTACACTGCCAGATGCATAATCAGGGAAGTTTTCCAAATAAACCTGGGGAGAAAAAAAAAAAAGACAACCCATTAAGTCTCTTAATGATGGCTGATGGAAGCAAGGGCTGTCTGAAATGAGTACAACACCGAAAGGGGTGGTCGTAGCTGTGCCCTGCGAAAACAGAGTGGGAAAACAACCACGGTGGAAACAAGGGCTTAAATTCAGGGTGCCGACATCTGCGCCCCTGCTCGGTGGCCAGCCACCCCTTGCCCAGCCCCCCGGGGCTGTGCCTCCCAGGACTTTGTCCTGACACGTGGAGCAGCCCCCTGCCTGGCCCCACGGAAAGCCCAGCCGGAGGCGGACTGCCCTTGGCGCAGCAGTGACGGCCGCAGAATCAGAGCCTTCAAAAGGGAAAAATAAAACAGCAAAACGCAAGTTGTAAGTAAGTCTGTTGTCTGTGAGACCTAGGGGCACAAAGAGAGATTAGGATACAGCCCAGCCTGCTGATTTATGTACCTACTCTTTTATAATGTAAAATAAAAATAAAATGGATTTCAGAAAATAATGGTAAATATTTGATGATATAATTATGTCTTATTAATGCAATGCTCTTTATTTTGCAAATTAAATTTTCACAGGAATTCATCAYCCATTTCATTTTTATTATTTAGGCTGTATGTCACCATTGTTTGTTATGTATTTTCATAACTATTTGATTAATATTAAATGTTTAAAATGAAAACTCCATTTATATTTTAGTTGTAATGGCCATGTGAAAAATATTATGAATATGGGTGAGTATTTATGGCCCGCATTAGTTCTTAGTATTACTTTTGATATTTTTATTGCAGTACAGGACACACACAGTTCATTACATGTGAAAAATAGTTTAATTTTCAGCAGCTTTGTAATGATCTGTAAAACAAAGAGGTTTTGGTGCCATTGTGGCTCTGTCCTCCCTTCAGCAGCGCACCAGCAGGCCTTGCAGCCCCTCTATTGCTCCCGCTTGCACCTCCACTCTTGCCTCCTCGCCGCCGAACCCTTCTGCTGACGTGCAGCGCATGGGGTGCAGCCTCTCCTTCTCCCCGAGCCCTTCTTAAAGCCTGTTTTTCCCTGCCACTTGGAAGCCCTTGCAATGCACTAACAGCTTGGGGGAGCCCACGTGGGGACGCACAGTTTGGCCGCCACGCCGTCCTACGCTGCCAAGCCAGAGCAGGTAGGCAGGGGCCRGGAATTGCTGCCAGCGCCGGATGTAGGCTGACCTTGCTGTCGGGTGACGGAGGGAGTGTCTGCAGGGGCATTTGGGAGCAATGAAACTTTCCTAGGCACTTGGAGTGAACGGGGTGAGTGACAGGCAGCCCGGTAGGAAGGGAAAGATGAAACGGGAGGAGGCGAGCAAGCGCGCCTAACCCAACCTGTCTGAGTGTGCAGAAGCAAGGCATGCGTGCAGGACTACCAAGGAGTTGTAAGCTTTGGAAATCGTGACAACACAGGTATTGTCCGCCCAAACTTATAGTCTAGATCACGATTGGGCAAGAGCTGGGGAGAGCGTTAAGTACCAGCAATTACTCTCACTGGTCTGTAAGGCATCTTTCATGTTTGTTGGATGTTGTAATGAAACCAAGTCTGTATGCTTTATAACTACCCAGTACTGAAGAGCTCCTTGTGGCTACAGAAGGTGATCACTTACAGAATAGTAAGCACTGTTTTGCTGGGGATTTTAATTTCTGAACAGGCCTAGTATGAAAGACCCTGGTCCCTAAGCCACGGGGAGCAGAATTATGTTTTCTGCTGCAGTTTCTCAGCTGGTTTCAAGTGCCTAAGGTTTTCCTCTGTACTGCAGAGAAGTGCTGTGGCTTCCATTAAAAGAAAAAGCAGAAAAGCCCCCTGTACCCAGCCCCCCCGCAGCTCTCTGCCAACCCACTATGAATTAGGCAATACCATGCAATGTTTTCTGATGGATTGAAAATGCCACAGTCATTAGTGTGCATATGTAGGATGTTCATCCCAAAACAGGCACCTCTGAAGGCCTTATATGCCTTTTGCTACACCATCTTGGCATCCTACAGAGAAAACAGCTTTGACAACTCCCTTACAGATTTCAAATGTCACTATATTTCATTCCAGTCACAGAATGTGTGTGTAGGGCATCTACTATCCAATTCCAGTTATGTAGGTATTTTACTGGCATGATAATGCTTTGCCTGCAGGAAGAAAATCGGATCCCAGAACTGGCTAAACATACTAACAACAAGAGAAGACAAGGAGCTACAAATGACAACATCCTGTCTCCACTATGACTCCAACTGGTGGAAAATTACAGGTCCCAGTTTCCTTGGAACAATACCACAGCTTTACTTGCCTGACTTCCTCTTAAGGACTTTGATGAAACACATCTTCTTCCAGGTTTCTTGGGCTTATGTGAGACACAATGGGCTTCTGCTATACACCTTGTACTCATTTACAGTGGCACAAAGTGAATATAAAACTTTACCTTTTGTCACGATAGCTTCCTATTCCATTGATACGACTGACTAGCCAAGGCAACCAGCTTTGATGACTGGTCCATGACACAGCATTATGGTCCTAACATTCGCTCAGCTATTCCTGCGTGAAGACTACTAACGGTGCCAGACCTGTGCAAGTTTAACAGGCATGATAAATATTTCTCCACTTTAAGCTTATTYCTCCGTTTCTGAAAGGCTGCCAGACAGACTTCCTACTTCTGTTAAGGGTAATATCCCTTATGAGTTCACTTAGCAAGGCGAGCAGACAGTACACAGTCAGTAACAAAAGGCTTGTATTCTCTTCTGTGACTGCTGAAGTGACATTTCAAATAGGCAGAGGAAATGTTACTGAAGTTACAGAGTTTTAAGTACTTGAGGTAAAAGCGACTGCCTCCCTCTCCCAGCGAGCACTTGTTCTCAAGAGCTTGTCCTGATTTTCATTTCAGTGCCACGCGCTTCGGAGGCATATCAGACATGGCATTGCAGTGAGCTGGAGCCTCTTGTTTTGGATGATATTTAGCAAACTATTTTCTGCTGGAGGTGGCTGAGGAATGTTCAGGCTGTGAGAGAACAGGCACGGTGCGTATGGTCCCATACACTTTTTGTATTACCAGTCATCTCTCTCTCCCTCACACACACACGCACATACACAGTCTCTGCCTATGGAGACTGCTGAAACAGCACAGGATGTGCATAGCCATGACCTCTTTGTTCCAACCCGTAGCGGACCACTCAGTCTGAAGAAGTGAACCCAGATCTCAGTTTAGGCGGGGGAGTTGGGAGCCCATTTCTAAGTACTGTTGAAACCCCTATCAAAGGTGTGGAGCAAGTCTGGCCTTCCGTTTTGTCGGCATACTCTGTGCTGCTTTTCTTTTAAACACAGAGATCTCAGAAAACAGTGGGTGAGCAGTGTATGATCCTGGAGAGGAATGGGAGCATGGAGAGGCTCACTGTAGTGCCAAGGCGAACGCGGCAAATCAGCAGGAGAGCCACACAACATCTGGAACAGAATTTGTGCCTCCCAATTCCCAACACCACGCTCTGCTCTCTAGGCTGCCTCTTTCCATCAAGGACAGAGTGCTCCATATTTCTTAGCCACCTTTGTAAAATAGACTGGGGGCAGGGTGTCRAAATGAGAAGCTTGATTAATTTGATTTGAGAGTAACAACTGCCATGCAAAAGAGATGGCTGTTTGGCCCCTGGGTCCCATCTTGCATCTCTGCTAACTTGAACAGCAGGCTGTTTTCCTCAAGTCAGAAACTATGCTTCCCTTTGGCTGGGGGCTTCAGGATGTTTGAAAAGAAATAGAGCTCTGGTATGGAAACCAGCAGCAAGAGCTTGGGAAAACAAGTGAATTATACTGTTAAAAATACACAGCCCTTCGGAAGAAATGAAAAAATATAATTGCTTCTTACTGATTACAAGAAAAGATACACCCTCATTCTCAGCTAGTGCTAGACAACGCACAGGAGACACTGTACGACTGGCAAGGCACAGGGGGGTGAAGCCGATCAAGCCCCCTCGTCCCCGTGCCATTCACAGAGTGCAGAGCCTCGCTGTTTTCTGTGCCGCTACTGTGCGGCTCTCTGCAACAGTGCCAAGGCCACAAGGCTGCCTCTTGCAAGCTCTGTTTGTTTCTGGAAACTCAAATATTTCAGCTTTGAAATCATGACAGGAGAAGGTGCTTTACTTAGGGTTGAAACTGGAGCCAAAATCTATTCCTGGCGATGACTTGAAGCTAAATTCAAGGTCAGAAGACAACAAAGAGTTCCTACTCTATTGGTATGTGCTRTCAGACAGATGCTGCTGTTGCTCTTTCTCTGACAGTGACAGATTTTAGGCTTAGTATGCCGCCTTTTCACGGGCATGTTTGTTTTCTCCTCGAATCTGCATTACTCTCCTAATCTTTGCCCCCAAATCAAGTTTCACCTGCTTGTGCCCTCCTCCAAAAGATACAGTAAAGTGTGGATAGTACAGATCTTTACAATAACAGCAACCTTGTTCTTGACTACAGATTCAAACAGCAATGAGATGGCAATTTTACTTTTTAAACACGCCCTGAATAGACTCTGGTGATGGTATCCAGTGCAATGAATGGAGCAGTTCACATGCAGCCAGTCCATATGGAGCACTTGCACCAAATGCAGGAAGCCARGGACAGCAGCAGAGGACTCGAAAGTTGAATCTGGTCAGGTAGTCAGCAACCAGCTGGAGCGCAGCCCTGAGCTCAGCACTGCAGGACAGCTGAGGTGTCCATGGAGATGTGTCCCATCACTGTCCTCTCCCAGCTGCCTGGATGCAGCACTGCATGCTAACCTTTGCGGTGGCTCTGGGGAGCATGGCCCTGGTTTGCAGCACTAAGGATCTGGCTCCTTTCCTTAGACAAACAGTGGAGGTCCTTTTCAGGGGCACAGTCTGACTCCAGGTCTCCACATACTGTGGAAGGATTCAGCCTCCCTCGACATAAAGGCAGTTTATTACTATTCCCATACAGCCATTTCCACTTGCTCTTCTCTGGAGCGAGACACCCATCTCAGCGCAAGACTGAATGAAACTCCCAAAACAGCTGCCCTGCTACCCCACCCCAACTGTTCTTCCTTCACTTCATCTCAAGAGGATTGKTTTTTTAAGGCAACTTTTGGTGGATATTTGGCATGTAAGGAGACTTCAGTAAGAAAGGCAACAAGCAGAGGGYTATGAATGGTGGCCGTGGGATAGACAAGTCAGAGATAAATTGGGACTGAGGAAAGGAGAGCCTGGTGCACTACTGCCCTATGGGCAGAGGCGGATTAAAGAGAACAGTTGTCTGTATTTATAACCTTACCCACACCCTGCTGCGCCCGAAGAGGAGTGAGAAAGGATCACAAGACCCTCACTGACTAGGTCTTGGGAAAGGAAGTCTCTGAACTGTGAACGCTGGACATCCTCTCTGGGGTCGGCATTTTCCATGCTGTCACTCCTGCTGTCAGTCACGGGGGGAGTGCTCTGGTTGGCCGATCCTCACTCCTGAGCCTGCAGAAAGACATTTCAGAAGCTCAGAGAGCCAACCTGAACAGAGTCGGAGGGAAGTTGCTTCTCTGGTCCCTGCCCCTCACTCCCTGCTGCCTCTGAGGGCTGGAAGAGCTAATTGATTTATTACTATTACAGCCCTTTTCAGTTTGGGTCTATGTTTATGTTTACTTTTAGGAGTCAGAGATGGTACAGATGGCTAATTTGTTTGTTCAGTATTGTTCTTTCTAGCTGCCTAGAGCTGTTTACGTACTTCTGTATTTGTCATGGTTACCGCATACTCAAAATCTCAAGTGCCTCTTTTCCTCTRTGGTGGAAAGCTTACAAGTATCAGTTGAAAAATCATGACAATTTAGAAGAAATCTCTCCTTCGTCCTCCTGTCCCTTTGTTCATTGCTGCTCCCTTGCTGTCTCGGTTTAGGCTGTGAGCTCTTGGAGACAGACAGCTAGCTTCAGCTTTGAGGTTTCCCAGAAAACATAGACAAGTGGGTTTCCCCTGGCTGTGAAATCTCCTAAAATGGGTCAAATCCCCTGCAACTTAGAAGAGGAGCATGAGCAGGGACAACTACTGCCTCTTGATGAGAAAATTGGGGGGAAAAAATAGCTGTATTTGATCCTGCGGCAGCTCTGCACAGTCGCTGAAGGTAGGGAAGAGCAAGAACGCTGATTAGCATTACCAAGAATACAATTAGTAGACAAGACTATTTTCAGTGGTGTCCCCTCTCCTGGCTTGTAAAGACACAAATGCTAAGAAGCCTAGAGTAGTCACTTCCTCCATCACAGGCAGTGCATGGCTTATATTAGCACAATGCTTCAAATCCCCTGTAAGTCCTCCCAGAAAGGGAGAGTAAATATAGTTTGTCAAACAGTTATCTTTAGCACACTGTCTCGTCTGCCAGCATGGATCTTTCTGCATGACCTCTTGCTAAGTCAGGGCAATTTCTTCTTGTTTGCTTACTCCTGCCTGCAACGCTGTACCCAGAGGGGAGCCAGGACTCCCTGGGGCTTGGGGAAGAGACCGCTTCCACTCCTGTCTCTGACCAATGTCGTCTATGGACACAGCTGGCTTACTGACCTGGAGGTCCAGTTTTTTCCATCTTTTTTAAAACGCAAAAGCTATTAGATGTGAGTTCACAGAGAAAGAAGGTGAAGGGAAAGACAGAGAAATCCTGTTCTGCTGCTGATCCCTTTTGAGCTCCTACAGATGAGGGGCTTGGCGAGTCCCCCTTCTCTACAGAGTCCTTTCTAATTAAAAGATGGGGCAGGAGATGAAAGAAACACACAAATAGCGAGGCACTTCGCTCTTTTGATGACACCAGCAACCAAAAAAGACCAAGCGCGCACCAGGTAGCAGCTATACCAGAAAGTCCGAGGCAGAGCTCCCTTTCCCCAGTGCAAGATGGAGTTGCACCAATGCAGCAAGTGTGCCAGCAAGAGGACAGTCAGCTCCAGCACGCTGTGCTGGCAGCACATACTGAGTACATGGGAGCCCTGGGTTTCACAGTGCGTCTCCGGTGCTACTAGCTGCACTGCATAATAGCGAGCAGTGACGTCCCTCCACACAAAAATCCGCTTGTCAGAGCCATTAGTTTTCAAACAAATAATTTCCTTTTTTTTTTTTTTTTTTTTTAATCTCACTTGGACTCTCATCTCTTCAGGAAACTGCCACAGGCGACTGGTATAACACAAAGCTCAGCTGAGACTCAGACATAATGAAAAGGGGGAGATTAGAGAGTTAATGGCCACAGCTGCTACTATAAGCTTCACTCTCCCCTGCTCCACTCTGTTTGAGAGGCATCATGTTGCAGCTACTTCCCTTGTGCCACTCTATCCAGCATCACTGGGGAACTCTCCAGAAAAAGAACAACATAGTTTTGGTGCTGTCTGCCAAACTGAGAAAACCAATCATGCTCTTTCGTAAGGAGGCCCCCTGCTTCCTTGTGCACAACTGAATAAAGCTCTTGCAAATTCACAGAAGCCAGATCCTCATCTCTGTTATGCTGCTGTAAATCTACAGCGACTCCACCAACGCAACCAACAACAGCACTGCCCCGGGTTTACGCCAGCAGAACTAGGACCAGGGTCGACCCCAGCAAGTTGCTATTCATTTAGTAGGAGCTAAAGAGGGAACAGCTGACACCCAGGGAGGCTCAGGGTCAGCAGAAATTGCAGTTATACCCTGGGGAAGGGTAGCAAACCTGATCTTGGCTCAGTGTCAGCAAGGGGACAGCAGGAGAGGATCTGCCTCCAGCATCCAACAGACTGCTGCAGAGGATTAAATCTGACAAACCTCCCTCTATTGGCAATAACCGAGGATAGCTCTATTAAATATATATATATGAGAAACCTACCTGCTGTTGAGTGGCTAGCCAAGTGAAAGTCAAACATCTGCATGCCAGATATGCTGCGTATAACTGCACATATTCCATGGCTGAGCCAACTGCAGAGACAACATAACTGCTTTTTACAGAATGGGTTGCAAGAGAGGATCCATTTCACATGCTCTTTTTCTCTGTTTGCATTACCTCCATTTTCTTTTCCTCCATTAACTGCAAGTGAGCGAGAGAGGAAGGGAGAGCAGGCCCACTTCCATGCTTCCCATGGGACGAGGGGCAGCACATCTCCCTGAAGGCAGGGGTGTTGCCAAGCCTTCATTTCCCTGATGAGACCTTTTTATCGCTGGTGAGGCGATACCGACTGCTATCCTGATTAACAAAGCGCCTGCCCCTTGCAGTTCTTGCCCTGCCCAGCACCCACGGAGATGCTCTGCCCTGGCTCTGGGCAGCCGTCAGATGCTTCCCCAGGTTGCCCCGGTGGGCGAGGGTCTTTCCCTGTGTGCCCTGACATCCAGGCCACCCCATGGCCCTGCTGCAGCTGCAGCATCACCCTGCGCAGAGTGGAGTCAGAGAGGCAGCTGCATTTCCCCATGCAGAGGAAATGTCCCATGCGGCGCCTGCCTCCGTCCCTTCCTCACTGGCTCTCACCCTGCACAGCTTTCCCCACAAAACAGCGGAGCACTAGGCTTTGTACAGGCTTAAAAAGAAACATTTAAAAGCATGTGATGTGCTCRTACAGTAGCAAAGCTTGAAATGAATTGAAAGCAGTGTGGTAGTGCCAATGCAAAAAGGCATATAAAGAGAAATTAGAGGAAGAAAACCAGGCACATGGCTCCTTTATTCACCACAGCCAAATTCCAGCCAGCCACATTTTGGTGGCCAGCCTTATTCCTAAGGGATATCCTGACTCTTGTGATACACTAATATTTCCAGAGGTGCAAATGCACGCGTGCAATACAGACATGCTGGCGGCAAGAAAATCACCGGGGGAGCATATCAAGTGATTCAAATGGAGCTCGCTGCTTCAGCCCAGGTATTAGGTTTATTCTTTTACTTTCCTCAACTTTGAAGTCGTTGCTGAGTTTATGGCACCTTCCAGTTGTCTGACACAGTTACATTTGCCACGGTTTGCTGGTGGGTGCAGCAGAGATGGAGCATACCCCGCTGTCAGAGTCAAGCCATCTCCTGCCACCATCCAGGCGGGTTTGGCTTTCCAGGGCTAACAAATCTCCTTCCTGTTAGGACACTGCTAAGAATACGGCAACGGTAATAAATGGCTTCAAGAAACTCTCCCAGCCCTTCCTATTTATTATAAACCAGTGAGATGCCAGTCCCGATGAGCAAAATCTTAACATRTATTTGAGATTCTGCTTGGAAATGCAACTTTTTCTCTTGTTATTGGCGAACGAGGGTTGTATTTGCCAGGTAAATTCATTTGAAACAAATCATTATGATTCCTTAAATGTACATTTTGAAACTTAGTTTAAATGTGAATTCTCCAGCAACATTTCTTGCTCATTTTTGTGAAAGGGCAATCAAGCTTGCAGCGACAACAGAAAAAAACCCCTTTGCTTTACTTCAGGGTGCAAGCAAGCACTGTGTGGAAAAGGCCGACCAATGAATCAGTAACAGCGTTAAGTCCTTCACTCGCAGAGCTCTGCACTTCTTTCTGTTTATTCTGAAAAGCAGCTGGGCGGTGAAATACCCCAGGCCCTGAGAGGAGCGAGGAGCCCTTCAAGAGTAATGGCATGATTCAGCATTTTCTTCCGTTCATTGGTCATTCACCTGCCCCTCTCCTTGCCCGTTTTTTTAAGCACGCCCTTGTGAAAAAGCTCAGGACAGAGCAACTTTTCCCTGCTCAGGCCAGATTGCTCCTTTATCTTGTTTGTACATACCCAGTACCCTGAAAGACTCAGGATTTCTTCTGAATAATTTATAGTATATGGAAATGATAATAACATATAAATCTGCTATGATTTAATTAATTATGAATAAGTAATAAGGTAATGCTAGCAATAAATTTAAATGAAAAAAACTATTTATAATGAAATTATTTCTTATAAATAGAGCAAAACTGTGTGTTGTAACTYGTAATTTACATTTAGGGTCTGATTCTTCCAGCACTTCTGGTGTGAGTAATTTTACCCAATGGAACCGTCCCATGGAACCAGTGAAGTTGATGACAGAGCTGTTTGCAGGATGGGATCCCATTTAGGTAGGTTATAAAGAGAACCGATTGCAAAGAAAAGGTGGCTTTTTCTGTTTTGCTTTTTAAACCAACTAAGGGCCAGCCATTCAGTCCCTGAAAGATCAGCTTTGCTTTTCACCTGGAGAGTAAATTCACCTGATTTTGCCTTCCTTAAGCCCATCTTAAAAGAAAAGAAAACCCAAATGACACTAACGCTGTGTCATACGTATTCTTTAGCTTATCCTCTGCAACCAGTTAGCCTCAACCACTCCTGCCTGCTGCTATACAAGGACAGCACCTGATCTGGGTCCTAAACAGYACACTTGTAGGCATCCTGACAGCAGCAGAAGTTTGGTTACTGAGAAGGGAGGAGAGAGGTGTGCCTGGAGGAACGTGCCAGGCACCATTCAGCGCAAGAGGCAATAAAATCAAGCTGCCATCACTAGTCCACTCTTGTTGCCAGATGAACCTCAGTACAAAAGTGTGATGAACAATTCAGACCAGCCAGCTTCCAGCTCCCACAATCAGCAGGCGGAAGTAGGGATGGCACCCAATTTAGCCTTTTTTAAGTAGACGGTCTCAATGTGGTCCTTTATCTCTGCTTTGAAATCAGACTSTTTTTTAACTCTGACTGGATGCAAACTGCTTTGTAGAAGCAATGCTGGGTTTTGTTTGACTGTAAGCGGTAAAGGATGCATTGTTACCGTCACCTTCTTGAAAGGGGACAAAATGAAAGGGGAACAGATCTTGCAGTCCTGCATTCACAGACCTAAATCAGAGTTTTGCTCAGGTATGGAATTCAAGGTAAGCTGGAAAATACACTTTTCAGTCTGAACCCCAGCTTAGCTCCACCACCAAAAGCCTCGTGCCTGCCCCACGCACCCCACCTTGCAGCCTCCGGGTTTCCCTGATGCTGCTCACTGGCGCTCGAGGATCACACTGGGAATGAGATTCTACTCCCTGTTTTTGGCAAAGCCTTAAAAGCATATTTCTGCCATTTCTTTTCCTGTTTAAATGCATCCTGTACACCCACAAGGCCTGAGGCACTGACACCTCTCCAGCAATGGGGAAAAAAACTCTTTACCTTTTGCCATTCTTACTACCGGAAACCTTAATTAGGCTTAATAAAGGAAGAGGAAACCCTCTTCCAAAAAAAGGTAGCAACATTTGATAGGCCAAATGCCTCCATTGTGCAGGATGAGGGTGCCAGGCGCTGCGAAGACAGCAATCCTCTCAATGCTTAAAACAGGCCAGCTCCCAGGGAAGCTGCGGTGGGCTGGAGCCTCTCGGTGGCCTGGGGTCAAAGTCACCTCGGCACACAGCCGCTAAAAAGGGAATCCAGATGATTGCTGTTCAGTAGCCTACACAAAACAGATTTATTGGTGTTGCTCCAATGTTTAGTGGACTGTTATCCATCAAAACCAGCACTAAAATTGGCACTCTTCGTAGAAAAGGAAGGGATCCGCCCCAAAACACTAAATGTCAGGAAACTTTTGTGACACAGGATGAAGAAACACATGGTGCTCTTGCAGTTCAAAATGTTCCTGCTTGGAAGATAACAAACAGACAGCGTCAGTCGGCAAGGCTGCCAGCCCCACACCTCCCTCAGCACAAGGACCACACAAAACCTGCAGACCCATCACTGTTAGTGCTCCCCAAGAGGTGGCCCAAGGCCAAATGACTAACCACCCAGCAAGCACTCCCATTCCCAGAAAGACTCTACCTGGAAAGCCTTGCTATAAAGATGTGGCTTTTGGGAAACGACTGAATCCAAGAGAAGAGGAGAGGAAGAGAAGTGAGACCTCCACATCTACGAGTTATTGTTAACACAGTCAGACAAAGAAAACTGGGCAGAAAGCCGCAGTAGTCCACTGAAGAACTTAGCAGAACTGATGAGATTTAATAACTGCCTAGATTATAAAAATATTATGGGGGGCATAGTCAGTTCAGTTATGGACACARGTTATTTGTCTCTCCAAAGAAAAGGAAAGGACTTACACAAAGATATGGGCTCTTGCGATATGAAAGTAATCATCTAAACAGCCACTAAAAGCAAAGCTAAAAATCATTGTTCTATGCTRTTCATCATCATTTGTTTCCTGTTGGAAAGCCAGAAAGCACAGCTTAGATGTCTAAGCAGAAATTCTGAACTGATTAGACTTCCTAGAATTACAAGTTAAAACCCCAGCAGGGCCCATTCAGCCCTCTTCTTCTGAGGCATGTGAAAGTTGATACCCATCACAGTTACTGCATGAAGTATTTTCTTTGTCCAGAGTCAATAAAGATAGCACAGTACTTTCTGTAAGAAAAAAACTCCTCCACTTGGTGATTTCTGAAGGGAGATTTACCCTAACTGTATTCTAATAGGAAGAATCAATTGTATTCGTGAGCCTTAATCAAACGCCACCACAAAATCACAGGCAAATATATTTTTTTAATTATAAGAGCCCAAATAGGTCTTAAAAGTGCAATGGAAAAAGTGGCACTTATGCTGGTTTGGCTTCATTATGATGCATGAAGTGGGATCTGTAAATGCATGAGTCAGTGTGGAAGAGCTGATTTATTTCCTGATTTTTCTGAAGTGAAAGAAAGGTGATATTGAGCATCATCTTTCCCTGCTCCCGTTGAATGCCTTTCATAGAGTATCTTCGTTTTGAGTTTTTTAACTATTAGCTGAAAGGATGGTGCATCTTAAAAAAGAAAATCATTTGTTTCTATTGCTTAGTGGCAGCTGAATTAAGCAAGTCAATAAAAATAAAAAGAGTTGTAAACAGTCTGGACAAAATTAAATGCCTCTTTCCATTAAGCAGTTATTGCTTAATATCTGTAAGTTCTCTTACTAACAGAGAGTTGGAGAATATGAGACTCCTGTAAAAAGGGGTTGGAGAAGACTTGAATTTCTGGTGGAAAAAAAATAAGGGAATTATTTGTTTTGACAAAAAGCCCTTCAGGCCTTCTTCAAAAAATACAAAAGAAAAAAAAAAAAAAAAAAAAAAAAAAGACAAAGAAAAACCCCAAAGCCACGAGAGGAAGAAGAGGGGAAAAATCCAGTTTTCTTTGCTACATCCCTAACTGAGTATGTGGCATGTTCAGGCCTCCCTTAAAGGCTGGCAAGCTGCCGCCCCCCGGGGTGACCCAGCCTGCCCACTTCCCAGCCACCAGCAGCTCCCCGGGCCCCACTGTGCGGGAACTGGAGCATTTTTCTGCTGCTGCAAGGAAGCAGACCTGGTGAACCAATAACCCCTTTCATCTCTGTTTACTCATCTTTTGTTTGTTTTTAAATGGTTGCCAAAAGAAAAAAAAAAGGCATGAGGCAACTCAGGGTGGGGGGGAGGGAAAAAGTGTTTTGTAGTGGAAAAGGGTAAAAAAAAAAATGCCTACTTCACATTTTCCAGAGTGTGTATTAACAGCTGAAAGGGTGAATATCCTCGTCTCCAGCCATAGTGCCTGATGTTTCAGCAAAAACAAGAGGCTCAGGAGCATTTTCCAAGGGAAGCCACAGCTCGCAGTGATCCCAGGACACAGCCCCGGCCCCATGGGGGGACCCAGCCCCGCTGAAGCCCCCCAGCCTGCCCTCCACCCCGTCTCCCTTTTTTTCTTGCGGAGGGCCTGGGAGGAGCAGGGTGCCCCCCGAGGCCAGGTCACCCCTGGGGGTGCCCGTCCTCCCCAGCAGGGTGGCGCAGGGAGGCCCCGGCGGCTGCAGTGGACGAGGGCCGCAGGTCCTGGGCAGGTGGGGTGGTCCCTGCCCGCAGCCCCAGCAGCTGGCTGAGGTGGGAMCGAGGAGCAGCGATGCTTGTCGCAGTGTTGGCTGGGTTAAGGGGGGGGGGGGGAGAAACAAGCACTGAACTGTCACGCTTTCACGAACTTTTCCTGGCTTTTCCATGAGCTTATTTTGTATGGCGTTTCCATTCTATGTAGTACTTTGGGGTTTAGAATTTAGTCTGCAATACCAATCTCTACAAAAGCGGTTCTCCGGCAGCAGAAAAAAGCAAAATTACATGAGGCTTGTATAAAGATAACTGCATAGTTATGACCCTGTCAGAGGGGCTCCACTGCACCTATGCAAACAAAATAAGAGTCATGTGGCAGCAAACATGCATCTAGTGTTTTCTAAATGTCCTACTCGAGGCATCTGTACTTTCTCTTTCCTGGAAGGAAGGCTTCCATGAGTGTTCAGCCTCTTAGGGGGATGAAAATGGTTAAACTTTGAACCACGGGCTTAATACTAGAAGCCCAGGGTGTGCTCAGAAGCCCATCTGAAGGCAGTGAAAGAGTTACCTCTGGAGCCGCAGCCCCAGCGAGCCCGGCGTGATGAAGTGGATAAATATGTTCTCCATTCATCTGCCGCACAGCCTGACCTTGGGCCGCGGCAGAGGAAAGGCGGTCCCCGCTCCYGCGAACAAAAGACACGCGAAGGAGGGTGACTCGGGAGTCCTGGTGGCCCACGTGTGATGGATGGGACACTTCCGAATGATCACGTGGCCGGGCCCRGGAATCAGGAAGTGGAACCCTCTGCAATTCGCTAACCGCATAAAATTAATCTATACACTGCTCAGATACACTTTCCTTTCAACTGCCACATTCGGAAGGAAAACAGAAACGTTTTGAGGGAAATCTTTTCTCCTTGCCTTGTTATCTCTCGGAGCGCAGGCTGGAAGTTGCAGCCTGGCCTGCACTAGATAGCTTTTTCTAAGCAAACAAGAGTCCACCGTGGGGAAGGCTTCTAATTATTTTTCAATAGCTCTCCATGAAGCTATCTAAATAAGAAAGCTCTGGGAGGAGCAGTATGAAATGCTCAGGGTGAAACCTGTTCAATTCTAATTATCAAACGTCTCCTACGAGTAGGTCCTGTTCTGGTGAAACATTCCCTGAAGAAGCTCAAGTTGTAGGAATCAGGAGTACAAACGTGTCGATTTATGACAAACTCGTTTACTGTTGGTGCCGTTAACTTATGAACTGCCCAATGTTTCCTCTCTCTGTTTTCACAGGCGCTGCTGCTGGGTGGTAACTGCAGCTATTCCTCAACGGCCAGGAAATTTTTAGGCTGGGGCACAACACAGGAGCTCTCAGGATGGCTCAGTAGCGAATTAAAAATATGAAGTGGCTGTGACGAAGGTCCGCTGGGCGAGCCGTTCCCAAGAGGTGCCGCTGAGGCCGGGGACAGCCGAGCGGGCCGGTCCCCCACGAGAGGTCCCACGGGCAGCAGCCACCCCTGCCAGTGGGACAAGCCTTGGCCCCGGCGCCAGAGGAAGGGATCCAGGGGCTCTGTTGACATAATAAACCACTAGAGAGCACTCGCAAATGTATTTATACCCCTTTACTAAATGCTAGTTCATAAAAACACACGGTTGCCATGGCCTGGTTTACAGCACATCTAAAAAGAGAGATCCAAAACATACCAGGTTTTCTGAGGCCACCACAAAGGCTGTCAAAGCCGCCCTTGTGCTGCGCCTTTCCCACCCCCTTGGCCCTTGGCAGACAATAGCAAGGCAAGGGGAGGGGGAGGCCACGGCCTTCGGCCTCGCTTCTGCCCCTTGTCTTGGGAGCAGGTCACCCACCACCCCCTCGACTGCATTTCGGCCCTCCTCTCCCCTGCGCTTGCCCCTAATGTTGGCGTACTTTCAAGTACGTCAGGGACAGTGCTGAAAAAAACACTGATTCTGTCCCTGTATAACTGCACTTGCACAACTAGCTTTTTCTTTTATTTTAAACAGAAAAACACAAGAAGTGTTTAAAGCTCCTAGTTTCATTTTATTTAATGCCAGAAGTAAAAAATAGGTAAAAAATAGCAACGTGTTAGTTTAGCAGCTGGAAAGGAAAGCATAGTGCAGGTGATATTCCAGTAAAAAGTAACTCTAAAAATAAAAAAAAGTAATGAAAATGGGATTTGAAAAAAAAATAATCACACATTCTTCATTAAAACACTTTGTTTTAATACTACACAAATTACAATATCACCTTTTAAAAAGTAATATTAACAGTAGCACTGTTGCAGCTGAAGCACTAAAATTAAAAAAAAAAAAAAAAAGGTTGTAGCCCAGAAAACAGTAAACTGGTATAAATGGAGAATCCACTGGAGTGTTATTCTAAGTCAGTAAAGCAACAAAAGGGAAAAAAGCAACATTGAGTTCAACAAAAATGAGATATGTATAAAAAAACCTCACTGTTTTTAACCTTTTTTTTTTTTCCTTTTTGTTTTCTTTTGCAGTTATGAAGATTGATGGTATGGATGAGAATTAACTGGGATATCAGGACTGGAAGTCAGCTGAGCAAATATAGCCACTTTTAGATACTTCTTTTCCAGCTATGTTGTTTCTGTGCCACCACCTAGTATCACAGGCCTGAGAGTTTTCATCATTTAAACTACTTCAAAAACCACACTGAAAGAAACAGCTGGGCTTGCAATATATCGGTACACTTCCTTCAGACACAAGGTGAAGCGGAAGGCCTCTCTGGAGCGTCACGCCAACATCAGCCCCAAAACAAGGATCAGCTTTTCAGTAGCAGGACAAGATGCCCCTCTCTCTCTCTCTCTCTCTCTCTCATCTCAAGAGGCTCAAAGCTGGACCATCTGATAACACAGGAGGGTGTCCTTTTTATGTAGGCTTTTGTTTGTTTTTGTTGTTGTTTTTAGTAGGGATACCACCTTAATCATAAACATGAGCTTCATACTACATGAGGTATTATGCCAAGCAACTTTGAAGAACTTGTTACCATCTATCAGCTCAAAAATCCATTTTTTTAATAAAGTGCCTAAATACACATTTACACAGATCATAGTGGTTCCAAAGAATCCTTTACAGTTTTTATATATATATGTATATATATAGGTGTATATATATATAATGTGCATTTTCTTCAAATTGGCTAAATGTGTTTACATAAGACACCAATCTTGACTATAGGTATAAGTTTTAAAGCGTAATATTGACTCAATGAATTTGTTTATCATGCAAGTCTTATCTAATATTACATTGATCTGTAATATGGAACACAATGTAGTGGGTGTGCTCATTAAACATTTCATAAAAATTACTGTGCATGTGCAGTTCTGATTTTCAAATATTAATAATGACAATTTCTTTTAAAAAAGAAGTCTTCCAAAAAAGATCTACTCTGCATTAAATTGCAGTCTGAACATTATCACAATAAGAACAGTGGACTAAAAAGCATCCAATAATTCTTCAAATTATAGTCAGCTGAACAGACTTCTCCTCCTCGAATAGTAAAAGCATTTATTACTTTGTCCCAGGGAAGGGACAGCCTAGCCACCCTTTTGCTCAGAAACAACTGCTCATAACCGTGTTATAAACACCTAAACATAAGGGCTCGTACAGCTGCAGCATTGCCAACAAACTATAAACAGCACAAAAACATCACTGTAAGACTCAACTATTTCTAGCAACCAATGATTTATTGATTTTAGAAGTCTGCTTGGTGATGCAGAAGCAGGATCAAAAGAAGTGGCTTTACAAAAGAGTTCTCCAAAGTAGCTTAAAAGGCAGGGCCATGGCCATTATGTGAAGCCCGAAATTGCTTTCATTTCAACCAGTTTATATTTTCATTTTCAAAGAATAGCATTAGATTTGTCTCAAGCACACGTAATAAGGAAATTACAGGTTTCCTCCACCCACATTTGGGCTGTCACTGATATGCCCAAAGGCGATCTGGCAGAACCTCAGTCACTGCTGTCATTGTACCACACTGTACCTGCCACTACTTGGAAATATGATGTAAGTGATAGTAACAATAGCAACAGTACTATAGGTGACTGATAAGCAAACTCAAAGTCCGCCTGCACTATCTGAAAATTAAAATAAAGTAAAAAAATTCAGTCTCTCCCCCACCTCCCCAGCATAGTTCAAGCAAACGAAAAAACATAAGTGATGCTGAAGACCTTCAGAGATGGCAGTGCTCTACTGGTGTACTCACCAGTAATATAATTAAGTTTGTCATCAAAATTCCGTATTATAGCATGTAACTGGTGAATAAATGCAGTTTTGTAATCTTACAACTGATCACGTGAACTGCGGTCAACTTTGCCTTAAAGAAAAAAAACAAAACAAAAACAAACCAACCCAAAAATCGCTAACTCAACAGCGCCTCTCAGACACCTCTCCACATCCTACTCTGAAGGCAACTTCCTTTGAGAAACACAGAGGAATTTTGGACTCGATCTGGCAGATTCGCTATTGCAACACAAGATGAACGTTTCCAAGAGAAACCCCTCATGCTCCCTAAGCTCACCTTGCCCACAGGATGCAACAACAGCATCCCCACATCAGCTATCGACTCTCCTCCCCAGCCGTCTCAGACCAAGCCTGCATGCTACCAGCTCTATACAACAGGGGCCAAGAATAAGGAATCACAGACAGTAAGGCAATCTTTACAATGTCAGAAAGTGTATTTGGCATTAAAAAAAAAAAAAAAAGAACGAAAGAAACAAGGGCATACAAATACAGCTAGAAGCATTTCTGGTTTGCCAAGTGCTCTCTAAAAAAAGCAGCACAAGTCACAGCCTACATTGAACAGTAACTGTCACCAGGGAAGCACAACAAATAGTTGCTATAACAAAAGGGGGGGAAAAAAAAAGAGAAGAATTAGAAGAAATGCCTTTATAATAAGTACATACCTTTTGTCTTCAAAAAATATAGAAACACAATGTATTCAAAAAAAATCAAAATTATACAGCCATGTTTATGAAGTCTACATTTCCCTTGTCTTGGAGATATATATATATTTATATATATATATTTATAGATATATACACAATTCAAGCAGTTTTAGTTTAAAGGTGACGTTGGGTTGTGAAAGGGGAAAAGTCACGAGTCCCTCTCTTTTTTCACTTTCACGTCTCCCGCGAGAATGGTGGCGATCTCGCCCTGCATGAAGGCCCAGGGGACGTTGGAGCCGACCAGGGGGCACTTCTCGCCGCTGGGGCAATACACCTCCCCGCTGGCGCCCTGCTGTTTGATACTTTGTCTGGAGCAGGGGAAGCAGAACTTGTGAGAGGGGACAGAGGGGCATTGCACAAAATGGGTGTCTTCCAGGCGCTCATGGCACAGGGTGCAACACAAGGGCACGCTGGCGGCAAGGGATGAGTCCGGCAGGCTGGTGGGGTGCACGGGCTCCAGCCCGCCCGCCGCATTGGCCCCCTGGCTCGCCACCTCCCTGCCGGGGCCCAGCCTCCTTTGGTTCATAGCAGAGGGCGAGGGGGGGCTGCTGCTGTTCCTCCGCGTGGTGGAGTGGACTTGGTTGGCATCTTTGGAGGCATGGTTGCCCCCGGCATTGTCCGCGACTAAAATGAGCGCGGCCATGGGGGACTGGCCGTTCTGGGCCGCCTCGGGCGGCGTGGTCCGGTTGGAGTGAGGCGAGGCGGTGGGTGGCGGGGGGGACATGAAGGAGGTGGCGGTCAGGGGCATCTTCATCCCGTCTGACGAGGTGGGCAGCCACGGCTGCGCCTCTCCGTTGATCTTCGGGGGTCCCGCTTCACCCTCCGGCTCGGGCGAAGTCTTCCTTTTCCGGGCTACCCGGGCCCCTGGAAACGTGGAGGGAAGGGGAGGAGAAAGGGTGAAGAGGAAACTCAGTAATGACATGCCACTGAGCGCCCGCAGCTCCGAAGGGGAGCTGCTGCCGCGCAACACCCCCAAAGGGTGGCACAGCCATCCCTGAAGGGTGCTATGACCGTCCCAAAGGGTACCTGCTGCGGCCGCCCCAAAGGGTGGCACGGCCGCCCCCAAAGGGTGCCGTGGCCATCCCCAAAGGGTGCCTGCTGCGACTGCCCCTGTCGTGCAGGCCCACACTCCCCAAACCCGAGTGCCGCCGCAGCGGGTGCACCCCGCAACACGGCATGGGGGCCGCACGCCGAGGGGGCCGCCTGCCCTGCCCAGGGCCCCCCGCCCACCCCACGCACCGCCGGCCACCTCACCTGGCTTGGCCACGGCGCCGTTGGTCTCGTAGCCCAGGAGCCGGCCGCTGGGCATGCCCGGCTCCTTCTTGAACTTGCTGTCGAAGGGGGGCACGGCGTGGCCGCCGTGCTGGTGCAGGGCCAGCAGCGTGTCCCGCACCGTCTTGGGCTTGGCCAGCCACTCCTGCTCGCCGCCCGGCCGGGCCTTGCCCTCGGCGCCCAGCTCCGCCGCCGCC